>NC_091122.1:175979454-176279454 GCF_040183065.1 Periplaneta americana
AAATCACAACAATGCATGGAAATATTTAATATCAAACACAAAGATTGAGTTTGAGTCGGATTCGCAGAGACCCATCTTGTCTTCTTCAGCACGACATGAAAAATCTTCTGGTAGGGTCGTCGACCAGCAAATAGCAGTGGTGGCAACATCTGAAAAACGAAAAGGCGAAAGTGCTTTTCATAATAGTAGAGTACGGTATTTCCCCTGGACCAAATATACGAAAGTGCTTTCGCAAACGATTAATATTTTCTCTTGATCAAAATTACAATGCGTTTTCGTGTTGGGGCATATCATCCGCATACGTTGGCAGCACTAAAAAATTGACATCACAGCGCGCAAGATTGTATTAGAATTTGTCTCATTTTGCATAATTACGGAAGGAAGACAGTAAGTGTGTGTGGGGGGGATTATGACAACCACAACGTTCACATCATGTTTTTAAGTATGCTCTTTCATTTAGTAGGTTATCTGATTGATTTTAAAGGATTAGAGTGGATTTTCCATGTTTTTCATTTATCAAATTCGTCTTGAAAGAAGTGAGACGTACAATAGGTCTACGATTTTGTACCATTTTCGGCTGCAAACCTTTGACTTAAGTGTGTTTATTGAATCGCCATTAAATGAAGGAGTGATTACGCTAATCACTGGGAATAAGCAAAAGTGTTTTTGAAGATAAAAAGTGTTATTGTAACATAACTTACAATGGTGATGGTGATGATAATGATGGTAGTGGTGGTGATTGCGATAAAAAGCTAGCAGATTCCTTTGTGGTGATAACTGTTCAAATAAACATTTAAGAGATATGGAATTTTGAGAAGCAAATTTTGAAACATACTGTAGGTACTGGTAATTTGTATATTGCATTTTAAATTTTACTAGAAATCTTAACATAGATATATTAATCATAGAAATTTGATTTCTGACATATTCGTTGTTTAACATATGCAAGATGAGAGTTCTGCTATATTTTTTTCAAGTTGCTGTCTTACTGGTGAAGTAACAACAGTGTATTTTCGGACAAGGAATCGAATCAAAATTTCCTCTTAAATTGCTCTTCCTTTACTAACAGATATTTCGATGGTGTTCGAGTAAAAAGGGGATCGTCATTTTTTTGTGCAAATGAAGTTTTGTTTCCTAAGTGATTACACAAGTTAAATTGTACACGTGAGTGTGCAAAAACAAAATAATACTAGCATTTGATGTCTTTTATTTGTGTAGAAAATGATTTGCAATAAGGATCTGAAGTTTAATTTTTAATTTATCTCAAAACTAATTTTTATAACTTATCTCTCTTTACCGAAACACCATCGATTTATTCTCTACTTGTCTGCTATTTTAAAAATTCGTTACCGTTGAAAAGAATGGCTGACATATAATTCAATTCAATTCAATTTATTTGGCCATTAGACATACAGTTTTAGGCTTAGGCTTCGTCAGAATACATTGAAAAACATATAAATACATTTTAAAAAATACTAATAAAAGAAACAGTAAAATTTAAATAATACAATGAAAACGTGAAATAATTTGAAACTTTTAAATTCAAGGAAACTAGCTAAATTGCAATTAAACTTATTTATTAAAATACAATTTCATACAAATTTGTGTTGAAAAACTCAGCAACAGAATAAAAAGGATTATTTAATAACCAATTGTAAAATCTAGTTTTGAAGCTATTGATTGGTAATTTATAATATTGACTTGGGAGCTTATTATATAATTTCATCCCCATAATTAAAAAGTTTGTATTGCTCTTATGTAATCTACAATATGGAATATTAATTTGTTCACTATTTCTAATTTCATGATCATGTATATTGGCCACTAATGAGTAATTGTCGATACTTTGTCGAGTGTAAAGTACTAGATCATATCATATATATACAAATTTATGATTGTTAAAATCCGTGATTGTCTGAGAAGTGGCAGACAATGTTCCAGATAGTTTGATTTACATAAAATCCTAATGGCTTTCTTTTGTAAAATCAAGACGCTTCCAATTTTGGTTCCATTTCCCCAGAAAATTAGGGCATATCGGATTATCGACTGAAAGAAAGAAAAGTAGGCACATCTTAAATAATTTTGAGAAACGCAAGTCGTTAATTTCTTTAACAAATATAAAACTCTTGATAGCTTTGTGCATATGTATATGGTACCACAAATTTTATTTTGTGTAGCAAATGATTTCCAATAAGGGTCCGAAGTTTAATTTTTCATTTACCTCAAAACTAATTTTTATAACTTACCTCCCTTTACCGAAACACCATCTATTTATTCTCTACTTTTCTGCCATTTTAAACATTTGTTTCCTCTGAACAAAATGGCTGACATATAATTAAATGGTACCACAAAATGTTAAAGTTATTTCGTGCCTAAAATTAACCACAGATTGAAAACCTCTTGAGTTGCATCATCTCGTTGGAATAATCGTATCTTTGTGTCTCGGATTACTAGTGATTATGACACCAAGGCCGTCCGTGCTCGTTATGCCTCCATTAATTTCTCTGGAGTTGCCAGTCAGGGAGACGACATGGAAACAATAGCGAGCTAATGGTGACGTACGAGTAGGCAGTGACATCTAGCATTCCTCCACAGAACAACCCAGCCTTTGTTAACATGATTACGGGAGATTGTAAGCGTTACATTGTTGTGACACCGCGATACTGGCTCTGTCGATCTTATTAGCGTCGAGTTCTGGAACTAAATTACTAGTTGCTTGGTATATCCTGCCAGAATTTGCCGATGGGTTATTGCAATAATTGGACACATGTATGGAAATGTACGTTGCTCGTTTCAGAAAATTGAATTTGAATGAATGTTCGTGGAATACAAACAGAATAATATTGAAAAGTGCAAAGAATGAAAATATAACATATTGAGAGGGTGTAAATTAAATTTATATTGACCGCTTTGGGTTGTACTAACTGAAGATTTTATAAAAACGTTCGTTTTTAAACCTGGAAGTTGAATTTTCTCAACCATTCGAATACAAAAATCAAAATTAGTCGTTGCCGCTTGAAGATAATGGAGTTATATGAAGCGTATATTTCAGATTTATATTTTTCCATTATTGTGTAGAAGAAATTCGATTATTATCGAATTCAGATAGCTGTTATGATTGGCATTTGTTTTAAAATTTATGATTTAACTTTATCAGTGATAGATATGAGAGAACTTTATAAGTAGGCCTACTTGGATTCGCACCTACATTATATCGAGGGAATTTTAAAGGTAGGAGATTTTCTGAAAAAAATTGTAATATAAATTATATTTTATACTCCAGAATCCATTAATTTTTCCTCTTTTATGAAACACTTCGTCATATCATGCGATATCATTTTCTAAAATGTAGCGTACATATCTATGTCGGTACATGTCTCAGCAATTCTCGCTAATGTAATCTTGTTTTTCCTTTCATGTTTTAAACAATTTATATGAAAGAAACGCCGACTCTTTGTGCAAAAAGGTATGCATTTCTCTGTTTCTGTTATTCTTCTCCTTATTGACGCCCGTAGAGGGAGGAATAATCACGTGATGAGTTTCTTTGTAAGATGGAATTCATTTCGTTTGTGTAATGCCTCATTTTCATACCCGAGCGGTCCGCTTTCTAGTTGTTAGCGCGATGGGAAACCTAACCTGATCTTTTTGAGAAATCCCATGAATCATTTTGTCTGCTCAAGGCTACCAACATTGTGATATGCCTCACTGGAAGCCATGTTCACCCGTCTGAGTAAGATAGTAAGCAAAGATGCATCTCGTTAAAGGTGTTTATTTAAGCGCAATTACAAAGCAGCTCAGAGGAGAAAGACTTTTTCATTCGAAAGTGAACTCTGTCGAACTTTTGAGAGTTGTAAATATACAGGGTGGAAGTGAAATAACCGTGCACCAATATCACGAGAGACCAATACAGCTGCTAGGTATATTTTGGGGAGCATTAATGGTCTAAATTTTAATTAGTCGCACCAGTATCACGAGAGACTAATACAGCTATTGTATTCGCCTCTCCTGATGCTACTGCAGCCAATTAATATTTAGGCATTTAATGTTCCTCAAAATATACCTAGCAGCTGTATTCGTCTCATTTATTTATTTATTTATTTATTTATTTATTTACTTATTTTTTATTTATTTATTTACTTATTTATTTATGCATTCATTTATTCATTCATTTATTCTGGTGTAGATAAGGCCATCAGGCCATCTCTTCCACAACATCAGGAATACAAATACAATAATAGAAATAAACAGAAAAAAATACACTATATACAAAGTAAAGCTACACAAGAAATAAAGAGAGAGAGAAAAAAACACTATAAACAAAGTAAAGCCACACAAAAATATACACAGGTTGCAGTCACACAAACTTTAAATGAGTGATTAAGTATCATAATTAATTGTATCGTAACTAATTAACATAAACAAGAAACTTGCAATTTTAATCTAGATTAAAAAAGAAAAAGAAGAAAAAAACACAAATCAATACTTCTAGCAATCCCTAAAAACATTAACTAAGATAAAATTTTCCAATTTAATTTTGAATTGTGATAAAGTCCGGCAGTCCCTGACGTCATTAGGTAACGAATTCCAGAGGCGAGGTATTTCTATAGTATAGGAAGATGAGTATAAAGACGTTCTATGATGAGGGATAGAAAGAAGTGCCTGATGTCGGTTTCGAAGAGTTGTAAGAAATTGAAAGCGCGATAACAGATAATTCGGAGTAGAAGTATGCATGATTCTAAACAGAAGAGACAGTGAATGTATTGTTCTTCGTTCCTTCAGACGCACTCATGAAAGTAACAGGAAGGAAGGTGTTATATGGTCAAATTTACGAGTATTGCAGATGAATCGTATACACACATTATGAACACGTTGTAGTCTCTCAGCTAAGAGTGAACTTCCATTAGTTAGCAAGGAATCGCAATAATCAAAATGGGGCATTACAAGCTTCTGAATAAGATTCTTTTTTAGACTAAGTCGTAGAAATTCTTTCATATGGAACAAGGAGTGAAGTTGAGAAAATACTTTTTTGCAAATGTGTGTTACTTGAGTGTTCCAATTTAGATCGCTATCCATAAAAATGCCAAGATTTTTAACTGTTTCACTGTATTTAAGAATAATCCAAATCAATATTATATGTGGTATAGTACTACTATCAAGAGTGCTTAGTAGACGATTATGTCCGATTACGATTGTGATGTCTCTTGTGATGCTAGTGCGGCGAATTAAAATTTAGGCCATAAAGCTCCTCAAAATATACCTAGCAGCACCACTTATGAGGCAACTAGGCCAGGAGATCATGGCGTAGAGTGGCCAGTTCCTTTACCTCTCCATTGCATACATCGCCGACAGTCTACATATTACACTAGTCAGACACTAGTCAAGTGAGATGTACTGCCTGATAAAATATGTACATATCAGCCAGAACCTCAATCAGAGGATTTATTATTATTATTATTATTATTATTATTATTATTATTATTATTATTATTAATTTTACTTGAAGCAAGTAAAGCGGTCAGTTTGGAAGTAAATCCCGAAAAGACAAAGTATATGATTATGTCTCGTGACCAGAATATTGTACGAAATGGAAATATAAAAATTGGAGATTTATCCTTCGAAGAGGTGGAAAAATTCAATTATCTTGGAGCAACAGTAACAAATATAAATGACACTCGGGAGGAAATTAAACGCAGAATAAATATGGGAAATGCCTGTTATTATTCGGTTGAGAAGCTCTTATCATCCAGTCTGCTGTCCAAAAATCTGAAAGTTAGAATTTATAAAACAGTTATATTACCGGTTGTTCTTTATGGTTGTGAAACTTGGACTCTCACTCTGAGAGAGGAACATAGGTTAAGGGTGTTTGAGAATAAGGTGCTTAGGAAAATATTTGGGGCTAAGCGGGATGAAGTTACAGGAGAATGGAGAAAGTTACACAACACAGAACTGCACGCATTGTATTCTTCACGCTATTTTTAAATAATTTACAATTCAAACCAAGGAAGTAACTCGTCAGGCTAGATAAATACATGTCACCTTAAAAAATTAAAAGTTAAATGTCGCCTTAATTTTAATTTGCACTTTATATACAACTTTTTAAATTATTCTTGAATCTCCTTAAGGAAGGACAGCCCTCAAAGATCGCTGCAGGGAGGTCATTCCAATCATTTATAGTTCAGCAATCACTTATAGTTATAGTTATAGTTATAGTGATGTCAGCCCCCCTCGCGTATGTGGTACCTAAGAGGTTACGTCCAATTTCGGCTTCCCCTTCAAAATTTTCTAGAGCTCCTTCAGGGGAGCAGCGTAACCCGGAGTGAGACTAGTGGCCAACAGGCTTGGAGCTCACATATTTAGTTTTGTACAGCCCCCAATCCACTTGCAAGGACGCGTTTTGCGTACCTTTTAAATTTTCCTCCCAATTCTCCTTCGATTTTTCGATTTTTCGATAGTGATGTCCCTGTATAACATATAATTGTGTGGGAATGGGGCTACACCGTCCGTGTATCTTACATTTAGAAGAAAATCCCAAGTTTGCGATGTTGCACGTTGCTAACAATGAAAGCTCTTCACGAAGTGATGACTGTTGCTTCACTGCACTCAGACTGGTTAGCGGCTAGATGGATGTCTGGTTTAGTGCTGTCTTGGGGCCACAGTCACATCGCCACACAAACTTCTGGAAGTTTCCTTATCTGCTCCGAGTCCAGTTTTAAGTTGTGTGGCAGTGTGACAGCCCGGACGTCCCGCTGTCATTTACACACCGCCTCCAGGCGATACGCCGTCGCTCCGCTCATATCACGTCCAAGTTCTTTCCTTCGCCCCACGTATAGTGGAAGCGATGATAGGCTTGCAAATAGCTGCACAGGAAAGAGAGGAAGGGTCATGTGGTCACTTCAAGTAGAGAGAATGGGGTAACTTCGACCAGTAAGTGAATATTACTTCCGTGGAAATTTGTTCTGATAGCATTCAGCTGTTCAATTTCTGACATATTGCTTAAGGCATCGTTTCTCAAACTTTTTTGAAGTGGGGACCACTTTTTTAAGTGCGAACAGTTCCGCGGACCACCTTACTTTTGTTCTCTTGAAAGCAAATTTATCATTTTTGTAGTTATTTTAATAGGCCTACCAGTATACTTATATTTTAAAATAGATTAATTAATTATAATATGTTTGTAATTATACAAACGATTAGGGAAAACGCGGAAATTCTAGTTGAAGCAAGTAAAGCGATAGGGTTGGAAGTAAATCCCGAAAAGACTAAGTATATGATTATGTCTCGTGACCAGAATATTGTACGAAATGGAACTATAAAAATTGGAGATTTATCCTTCGAAGAGGTGGAAAAATTCAAATATCTTGGAGCAACAGTAACAAATATAAATGACACTCGGGAGGAAATTAAACACAGAATAAATATGGGAAATGCCTGTTATTATTCAGTTGAGAAGCTTTTGTCATCCAGTCTTCTGTCAAAAAATCTGAAAGTCAGAATTTATAAAACAGTTATATTACCGGTTGTTCTGTATGATTGTGAAACTTGGACTCTCACTTTGAGAGTGGAACAGAGATTAAGAGTGTTTGAGAATAAGGTTCTTAGGAAAATATTTGGGACTAAGAGGGATGAAGTTACAGGAGAATGGAGAAAGTTACACAACACAGAACTGCACGCATTGTATACTTCACCTGCCATAATTACGAACATACAATCCAGACGTTTGAGATGGGCAGGACATGTAGCACGTATGGTCGAATCCAGAAATGCATATAGAGTGTTAGTTTGGAGGCTGGAGGGAAAAATTCCTTTGGGGAGGCCGAGACGTAGGTGGGAAGATAATATTAAATTGGATTTGAGGGAGGTGGGATATGATGGTAGAGACTGGATTAATCTTGCTCAGGATAGGGACCAATGGTGGGCTTATGTGAGGGCGGCAATGAACCTCCGGGTTCCTTAAAAGCCAGTAAGTAAGTAAGTTTTATTTGTGGAATTGTAGAAGGAGGATCTCTCAACCATATACAGAAATAAATTGGGCCGTAGTGCGGCCGAAAAAAATTAGATCAATAGGAAAAATAAGGGAATCTAACCCTCGGCTTTCCGGTTTGTAATGCAATGCCTTAGCCATGCCGCTTTCGCTACATAGGTCTATTATTTATTGTTAACACACATTGAATTTTTATTATGAAAGAATCGATATCGGACGTTTGTGTTCAGACTCTACAGCCTTGGTCAGGATGGGCGTACGCCCGCTCCGTCCCTATAATATATTGCTGTCCACTGCCTTCTAAGCGACCAGTTGACCTCTTTTCTGTTTGCTGTTCTGCTTACATAGGCTATAGAATTTTCGAGAATGACCATATTTTGTTTTGTTATAGAGGCCTATTATTGAATTGATTCACAACTGTTTTGTAATGTCTTTATTTTTAAACATTAAATTATATCCCCGAATACGAATGGCCCTTCATCACTGTTACCCAATAATTCATGTAGCCTACTATGCGACCTAAGGCATTCAGCTCTATCGGCGAAATACTGAACTAAACGTCTTACATCATGCTTGACAATCGCAGAGCGCATGTAACATCAGACCTGCCAGCCTACGAGAGATGATATCAAGGAGATGAGAATTTATTTGACATGAAAGTTGGTAGGACTGTAATTTAACTACAAACTGATAAAAACAAACCTACAACATCGACCTACTTCCGACATGGCTGGTCCCTTGACAGTTCTGTGTGTAAGGTACAAATGTACAACAAGAAGAGAAACAACTTTTATATGTTTATACAGGAGAACCGGAAGTAATGTCATTAATTTCAGGGGGTTATTCTTTGAGATATTTCAAACAAAAAGTTTAGTACAATTTTGCTCGTTCTTGCTTCCTTTACGAGATAAAAATTATTTTATATGAAACATTTCATAGCGTGTTTTAGGAAACTTACTGATTTAATTCCCAAAGTCCACACCTGTGGAGTAAAGGTTATCGCGTCTAGCCGAGAAACCAGGTGGGCCGGGTTCGAATCCCGATAGGGGCAAGTTGCCAGGTTGAGGTTTTTTCCGGGGCTTTCCCCTCAACCCAATATGAGCAAATGCTGGGTAAATATCGGTGCTGGATCCCGTACTCATTTCACCGGCATTATCACCTTCATTTCATTCAGACGCTAAATAACCTGAGATGTTGATACAGCGTCGTAAAATTACTTACTACTAATTTCTAAAATGTTCAGTTAATTTAAGAGAGCAGTGTATTGTGATAATAAATGGTTGAAAGAATTGTGCAGAAATTTGATCCGAACAAATGTGACTTTCCGTTTTGCAAAGAAATTTTCAGTTATGTTTTTGAATGGGTAGGTACTACTTTTCATCATTGGGGAAGGGATAGACGACTGTCGAAGTAATCGCTGATGGGTTTCAAGGTTGCAGGCATAGTTATCACATTCCTGTCCTGATTTCCTGGACTCTTGGACAGGAAATAACTATATAATAATAAATAGGACCACTTCCAGTTGTATTGTTGTTTATTTCTTGCGTTATATTTCTTTAGATTTAAAAAGCTGGAGAATTTCGTATTGAATTAATGTTCTAGAATTCTGTAAAGGAATATAATATTTTAACTTGAAAAATTAACAACCAATTCTAATAACTGCGACAAATTTAACTCTTAAGTTCGCAAGGTATCCTATAGGATACAACAGGTTAATAGGCTATCTATACATATAATTTGAACTGGTAATAGAAATTACGGGAAAAAGGCTGAACGGATTTTAATAAATGACCCCTCACTTTGAAGCTTGGAATTCAAAGTTTTTCAGAAAAATAGTATAGTTTTCATTGAAATGTCAATTTTTCAACATAATTTTTCTATTTTCCAAAATCCATCTATCGTCAGTTTTGAGAACTAACTAATTGCATTTCAGAATAAAACAAAACACGCACTACAGTAAACAATATTACACGAAGGCCATGATCTGCAAGAATGCCGACATATTTAAGAGCTCAAATTAAATTGGTTATTAAAAACTTAACTTACTAAAAATAATTTACAGGTTCGATTCTG
Source organism: Periplaneta americana (assembly GCF_040183065.1). Taxonomy (NCBI): domain Eukaryota; kingdom Metazoa; phylum Arthropoda; class Insecta; order Blattodea; family Blattidae; genus Periplaneta; species Periplaneta americana. The sequence goes on from NC_091122.1 coordinate 175,989,506, forward strand.
TGGTGTGTAATTTTCTGGGTACAGCTGTGTATTGGATATTAAAAACTACAAAACTTGAGGTGGTTTGATGACATTATTACCATTAGAAATGAAATATTATTGTAGTTAATGTCATGATGTGACTATTTTTAATTAATTATACATATTAATGCTATATTGATGATATGAAAGTGAAACTTTTGGGGTTATATAAGTAGATGTAGAGAATAACTTAAATTAGATTTTGATTTATATATTTTACTGAGTGGCGGCTATATAGTATATATAGTATGTTACTGAAAGCTATAAAACTTGCCTAAAATAATATTATTAAAAATAAAATATTTTTATAGTTATTAATCAAGTGGGGTTGGGTCGTATATTTAATGGCGGTGTGGTGTAGATATTCATATGCGTGGTTCTCTTCAGTATTGGCTCGAGAGAGAGTATCTTTCATTATTATGGAAGCAAATAACTTTCAGAATGTCTGGTATTCTTCATTGAAAATAAATCTGAAAAATGTTTATTTGAACGTCTAATGAACTTAGTTTGCAGCATTTGCTGCACAAGCCACTAGTATGCTATAATTTTAATAGAACAATAGAAAAAAAATTGGTAGGAAAATTAAAATTTCGCATTACTATAATATTGTACAACATATAAAATATGGACATTGCGATAATTGTTTTCTTTACGGTCCGACACGGTTTAATAAATTAGTGTGAGAAATGAAGTTTTGCCAATTTAAGGGTTAATGGGCGATTCGGTCTGCGGCTGAATGACATCACTGAGTATACAATTTTGTGTAATGGAAGACTAGAACATTTCATTTCTTATCTCTGTGTGTCTACGAGAGATGTCTGCATAGGAGTATGCTGCCACGACTTCGTCTCTGCTGGTACGAGTCGATAGTTCCTCATACAGAAATATCGACAGCGTCCATAAATAACCGCAAGATGTTCCTGCTCGTAATGGGTCCACCCACTATTTCGTTAGAGCCGACGTTTTCTGAACTGTTAGTACCGCAGTCTCACGCATTTCCTTAAGGCATCATCTTTATTCTCTCTTCTCCCAAGAAAAAGACGCGACCAAAACCTTCTCTTCCAATCTTGAAACCCTTTTTCGTGATGGTTTGGTTTCTACCCAAAAACGTGATGTTTTGAGACTTGGAGCACATAGCTCCGCTGATGGCACGTTTTGTAATAACTCTAGGAAGAATGAGGAGGCTGATGAGGTAGGAGGAGGGGATGAGGTATTTCGTGAGCAGATGTAAGATCACGAGCAGGGCGGCAGAACCAGATCATGACTGGCTCCGGTGATCCTAAGCATTTTACCTTCCCACACATTAACCATCGAGTTGATAGCTTTCATCTCGACAACTTGCTACCCAAGTCTTTTCAGTTTCGTTGCTACGTTTACGGGAAATGTGATTGCAGGCACGAATAATATTCTACCAGTTAGCCATGCAATGCAATGGAAAGATGGCGGAGATCGGTTCTAAAAACGATCGTCATATATTTGTTAAAGGGAGACTCCATTGAAAATCATGAAAATTTTCCAAAAAACAAATTGATTGGCTATTTCACTTCTTCAGGATGTAGGATATTTTTATACCCCAAATGGATTTAGTTCACTTCTGATCTATACTAATAATAAATCTGTAGCCGAAATGTTTCTGGTAATTTTCGATTTTCCAAAAATAATTGGTCCTAACATATATAATTAACCACCCTGAAACCGAAAATCGCTTTTTTGAAATTTTTGTTTGTATGTCTGTCTGTCTGTCTATATGTTTGTTACTTTTTCATGCGATAATGGCTGAACCGATTTCGATGAAAATTGGAATATAAATTAAGGTCGTTGTAACTTAGATTTTAGGCTATATGGCATTCAAAATACATTATTTAAAAGGGGGGTTATAAGGTGGGCCTGAATTAAATAAATCGAAATATCTCGCTTATTATTGCTTTTGTGAAAAATGTTACATAACAAAAGTTTCTTTAAAAATAATTTGCGATAAGTTTTATTCATTGAAAAATTTTGATAGGACTGATATTTAATGAGATAAATGAGTTTTAAAATTAAAATAACTGCCATCTAAGGCCGTGTAATGAATTAAAAAACAAATGACTTCGTCTGTAAGGGGCATTGGACAGCAACAATCGAAAGCTATGAAAGATAGCCTACAGAGAATGTTTCTATGTTTGTATGAAGTAATATCGGATGCTAAATTAACCGATTTGTATAATTGATTATTATTTTACCATTGGAAAGTGTAGTTTCCCTAGATGGACATAATGCTATAATGTTATTACAGTAACTTCTGATATAATATAATATGTAATATAATTTAAGTTATTTGAAGGGTTCAGAACCATAGTGGGCCAAGCGCCATTTACTGAATACGTAGAAAACAAGGGTTAAAATTAAGTTATTACCATAATTCAATGGAAACCTATAACAAGTAAAATAAAGTATACACATTAAATCTAAATGATGTCAATCTTCATTAAACTATGGTTGCATGTAATAAAAATTAAGAAACATGTTAAAGGAATTGTCATTGCACCAAATGAGTGTCTCTGGACCAAAATGATCGCATTTTAATTATTAGGATGCAATTTAAATTAAGTAACATATTAAACGATTTATCCTTCTATCAAACACGAATGTTCCCTGGATCAAATGTCCTATTTTAATTATGTAATTACTTTATATTTATTTCTAACGAGTGCAGCGGAGTACGGCTAGTTACAAATATGTTAATTTTTTTAATCAAAGCTATAAGGGAGCGTGGCATTTGAAGTGTTGTCAAAATTATCTTCTCGTCAAAGAGTTCTTTTTCACAAATTTCCTGTTACAAATCTAGTAACATTTTGTTGTAAAGTTTACTCCCTGAAGTTACTGGGAGAATTTTAATAGGTATGTGTTACATAAATATTCATTTTACTTTCAAATCCATTTTTCCGTAAGTTTATTTTTCTTGAATCAACGCCAACTTTCTTATGGCAAATATTATTCAATCTGGATGAAATTAGGTAGCTTCAGGTTTCTATGTATTTATTTTGTGAAAAATGCTGCTAGTTTATTTTATTAATTTTTTCATGAATTATAGAAATAATATTTTCAAAATATAAAAAAAAATTGAAAGAAAATAAATGGATATTTCATCAAATGGATCCATAGAAATGTTTCTCTGCGTCTTGTGAATGTAACCAAAAAAAATAGAGCTTAAAAATTCAGATATACTACTAAAATCTTGGGTTTGAAATTATTTCTAAAAAGAATAAAAAAAATCAAAAGACAAAAACATTTTTAGAGTTCAAAATTTGGATTTTGTTAGTCCTTTACATAGTAAACAAGCTCTCAAAATTTAGTTTAAAGAAAATGATTAGGAAAAAATTGGCATTTTTAGTGGAATGTCCCCTTAAAATAGAACATGCAGGATCACATGGACCTACTTAATTTAATATAAGAATGAACAAATGGACTGAAACTTACGTTGAGAAAAAAGATAGCCCATAGGTAGTGGTATTCAATCTATGGTACTCGTACCCCAAGGGAAACGCGGGGTTGTCTTGAGGAGTACGCATCCCACTGCCTACGTATGTAAAAATGCTTGCATATTTTATTATACTTGATAATTACTGCACTGTACAGATAGAGAAATTACAATTTGGAGCGTGTCTTGATAGAGTCCACTTGCATGTGGACAACAATTTCACACGACTGTCCACAAATAGCATATATACAGGGGATCTTGTTCACTGCACATTAGCAGTGTGTTGGAAGCGAAATTTATACAAGGGAGCTCCAAATTTTGTTTCTGTATTTGTACATATATTTTCTTTTGCAGTATCAACTCGACTTGTCTGTCTATTTATTTAGCTTTAATCCAGTCTGTTATGTATGTATGTATGTATGTATGTATGTATGTATGTATGTATGTATGTATGTATGTATGTATGTATGTATGTATGTATGTATGTATGTATGTATGTATGTATGTATGTATGTATGTATGTATGTAATGTATGTATGTATGTATGTATGCATGTATTTTTGTATGTATGTATGCCTGCCTATATATAAAGATTTCAAAGTTTTAGATATCGATAAGAATTGAAGGGTTCAGAAGCATAGTGGGCCAAGCGCCATTTACTAAAACCGTAGAAAATAAGGGTTAAAATGAACTTATTACCATAATTCAATGGAAATATATAACAAGTAATATAAAGTATACACATTAAAACTAAATGATATGTCAATCTTCATTAAACTAGGGTATTCACTTAACTTTAACCCTTGCTTTCTCCGTTTTTAATAAATGGCGCTTGGCCCACTATGGCTCTGAACCCTTCAATTACGACTGAACCGTGAGTAATTTCAATAATTTCAGGGAGTTATTCTTTGAGATATTTCAAACAAAATAGTTTAATACAGTTTTGCTCGTTTTTGCTTCCCTTTTGAGATAAAAATTGTTTTGCATGAAACATTTCATAGCGTATTTTGGGAACGTCATTGATTTAATTCCCAGCTTGCTCAGTACATTTAAGAGAGCATTGTATTATGATAATAAATGAGCGAAAGAATTTCAGTTTTGTCCGTTACGAGTATGCAGAAATTTTATCCGAACAAATGTCACATTATAAAATTCCTTTGTAGAACGAAATATGAATAATTGTTAGGTACGATTTCGACTAAACTGCCAATTATATTTGTGTGTCTGATTTCACTTGAAGACCAATTAATTGTAATTGGAATTCTAATTATTGTAATTGATGTATATTATTTTTTGGATAAATTGACTTGTAGATAATGGATATAAATAATAATTTAGGAGAAATAACTACCTACAGTGATATACTGCATGCCCCAAACTGTTCTCTTGGTCTCAGGGGTGTTGAAAACGTCTGTTTATTGCAACACCATAATATTTCCCTCTTCATATAGAGACAGTTGGACAATCGTGTCTCATTTCTTAATTTATTTGTGCTTCCATTTTGTTAATTGTAGCAGTTTCTATTCACATTGATATTTTTCTCGTTTCAGCGAACGCCCTACATTCACTAAAGCAGTCGGTTTAACGAATTTTAATTTAAATGAAAGTCCCTTCGGGAAAACAACTTTTTACTCACAAACTACAAAGTAAAAACATTCTTTAAAAGGATTCAGATACGTTACTTTTGGAACACGCATTAAAAGCCAGACTTTATTGAAATGATCCTTCAGTCTTTGCCTTCTAAATCCAGAACACCAACAAAGAATCCTCGTTTTTTAATATTTAAGACGCATTTAAAGATGGTTTATATTGCTATGATTCAAAAGCTCTCTGTTGGGAGACAGTAGGAAGTTTTCTAGAGCGTCTTTTACGTGCGTCCGCGTCTTTTCTCCTCCCGTTGGCTGCAACGTGAAATAGAGGACGAAATTTAATAAAACTGTATAACATCAAGTACCGGCGAAACACGTTCATGCGGTCTGGAACAAAAGCAGTCTCTCCGTGCATGGAAGATATAACAAGTTTCTGGTCCCGCACTTGTGTTTGTGTAGCCCGCTGCGAAGGTATGTGAATGTGTTGTGCACCGCTCCGATATGCGCTGCAGACATGCTATCGTTTTGCATCGTGAGAGCCATCGATGGGACTGAGTCATGTAAACTAACACTTGCTTAACACAGGAATTCGATAACATGTTTCTTGGAACGCAGATGTTTAAATTCTTTCCTTTCTCTCGTCGCCCTGGTCGGGGTTTAAAAAATTATAGATGCGGAATGTGCCACACATTTTTCTCATAGATTTTATATGTTTCGTAATAATTCAGTTTATTTTTTTCATTTTTAATTTTATTTAATTTATTGTAATCCATAGATCTTACATTAGCACTGAGGCTTTAAGGGCAGATTTTACCAAACATATATATATATATATATATATATATATATATATATATATATATATATAATTTGAACTGGTAATGGAAATTACGAGAAAACGGCTGAACGGATTTTAATAAATGACCCCTCATTTTGAAGCTTAAAACTCAAAGTTTTTCGGAAAATAGTAGTTTTCGGTCAATTTTTCAACATAATTTTCCTATTTTCCAGAATTCATCTGTCGTCAGTTTTGAGAACTAGCTAAACTAGATAATTGCATTTCAGAATAAAACAAAAAACACGCTACAGTAAACAATATTACACGAAGGCCATGATCTGCAAGAATGCTGACATATTTAGAGCTCAAATTAAATTGGTTATTAAAAACTTAACTTACTAAAAATAATTTACAGGTTCGATTCTGTGGTGTGTAATTTTCTGGGTACAGCTGTGTATTGGATATTAAAAACTACAAACATTATTACCATTAGAAATGAAATATTATTGTAGTTAATGCCATGATGTGACTATTTTTCATTAATTATACATATTAATGCTATATTGATGATATTAAAGTGAAACGTTTTGGGCTTATTTAAGTAGATGTAGAGAATAACTTAAATTAGATTTTGATTTCTATATTTTACTGACTGGCAGCTATATAGTATATATAGTAGGCCTTTATGTTACTAAAAGCTATAAAACTTACGTATGATAATAATATTATTAAAAATCAAATATTTTTATAGTTATTAATCAAGTAGGGTTGGGTCTTTTTCATATATATAATGGCGGTGTGGTGTAGATATTTATATGCGTGGTTCTCTTCAGTATTGGCTCGAGAAAGAGTATCTTTCATTATTATGGAAGCAAATAACTTTCAGAATGTCTGATATTCTTCATTGAAAATAAATATGAAAAATTTTTATTTGAACGTCTAATGAATTTCATTTGCAGCATTTGCTGCACAAGTCACTAGTTTAACTTCAATTGTTATTTAAAGTCTTTTTTTATTGATACTGAAGGGACGGACAATGCAATTCACCAATACAAATTGGACTTCAAGGCGATGTGCTACTGGAATTGGTCGAATTTTTACAAATTCTATTATTTTTTATTTTCGCGCTAAAAATATAGGGTTTGATGAGTATTTTCGTGAAAATTTCATCTTGCTTACAAATGGCTTTTAGAGAACACGGAGGTTCATTGCCGTCCTCACATAAGTCCGCCATCGATCCCTAACCTGAGCAAGATTAATCCAGTTCCTACTTCATATCCATTCTAATATTATCCTCCCAACTACGTCTCGGCGTCCCCAAAGGTCTTTTTCCCTCCGGCCTCCCAACTAACACTCCATAGCCTATGCATTCTGTATTTTGTATTCAGTAGTGAGTGTGAGCCAGTGTTATTTCTGTGTTTCGGGAAAATAGAAACCGAAAGAGATACGACAAATATTGATGATAGTAATTCATTGTTAGAGTATCTTTTTTCGAAAGGAAATAATATTGAAAGAAGGGAAGTTTTAAATAAGACAGAACTATGCCATAACTGACAATTTTTCAGAAAGGTGATTTTAAAACGCGAGCTTTCAATGCATCCTGGTATGGGCAACATAAATGGTTTTTTGGTAATGTGATGCGAAATAGACTTTTCTGTTGGTCGTGCTTGTTGCTGTCAAAGAGAGAGAGAGAGAGAGAGAACAGTGTGGTCTACTGACGGCTTCAGCGATCTGAAAAATATTTCCAGGGGAATTTCAACACATGCTTTTCTAGCTGAACATAATATGCGTTGGTTTATAAAAATGAAATAGTTACTGAAACAAACTCACGGTATAGAAACTTATTTGATGAGTGAAATTTTATTTTTCATTAATGATAATGGTAATAATAATAATAATAATAATAATAATAATAATAATAATAATAATAACAGTAATAATAATTATGGCAATCATAATAAAATATAACCAAAAATAAACATTTTCTGTGGGAGATAGCCTATTTAAACAAATTACTGTACGTACATCAGGACTCACCGAGGATTTCGGTCATCGGCCGCTACTGTAATAGTGTGTAGTATACTATACTATACTTCATATATGATTATGATAGAAGATGTTTGTGCAGAGACCCGAAATATAGTATAATATACCGGCATTTGTGCCCTAACTGTAACTTACAGAATTTTTTCAGTATTTTTTTCTCACGTCAGAGATTTTTTTAAGTGTATAATTATATTGAACTTGTTTGTTATATTAATTGCTGTCGTTGTCTTCGTTTGTTTATATTCTTACTTTGTATTTCTTTAGTGTTTCTGTCGTTATTTTTCCTGTAACTACCATGGGGTGAAAATCCATTTGTACGTAATAAATATCCATTGATTGATTGATTGATTAATTCATCTATTCGTCCATTTATTCAATCATTCATGTATAATATTTAATAGTACATTATGCAACGAGCCTATAATGATAGTAATTAAGAAGCGAGTATGGATGTTTATGAAACGAGCTTCTTAAATACCATTATAGGCGAGTTTCATACGACTTTTTATGCTCGACCATATTTCTAACTTGAAATTACCGGTATTCAGATGTATACATTTTATTTGTATCTGACAAGATCGGAAGTGACCTTGTTCTAGGTCGTGAATTGTGAGATGTGCGCAGACGCGAAAGTATTGATTTTTTCCGAGGAACAATAATGTCATTGACCTTGTGTAACCCGTTAAACTCGGTATAACTTTGATTATTGAATGCGACATTGAAAAACGAGATGACAGATTGAATTTATTTGAATATTATTTACAATTAACGCTAATTATTATAGTAACAGAACATAACCTTCTGCGACAGTATTGGATTTCCAGCCTCCGTGACTTTTCGCTAATTCTCTTTCGATTGCATATCCGAGAATAATCGATACTTGCGGTTTTATAACGGTGCAAAGCTGACTCGTTATTGGCTGAACACCTGTAAGCTGAGTTGTCATTGGCTGAAAACACCTGTACTTTAATGAGTAGGTGTACTTTAATGACATGCATTAAACGACTGCTACCAGGTGTATAATTACTACATTTCGGCATGGTCGAGCATAAAGATAAAAAACACATGTTAGGTCAATGATACAGTGTTCATTGATTTGATAAAATGCAATTAAAGGTGATATGTTACAGTTGTATGAACACTAATAAGTACAATAAGTTTATTGAAGATGTTAGACATGTTTCGGAGATTCTTCTCCATCTTCAGTGACTAATTACAACGACGATGTGGTTCAGTTGTACGAACCGTGTTGTTGCTTGGCTTGTACTTATTAGTGTTCATACAACTGAAACATGTCACCTTTAATGTATTTTATTCATGTATAAGTGTCAAGAGATAAGAAACATTTGGTCGAAATATCCCGTTTTGCGTAATGTATGTTGTCGCTTTTGCCTGAAGCCACATACAGGGTTTGAAACATGCACTCTGGCCCCATATTTTAAGAGTACAGTCATGGCGTGCTGGTGAAAAATGTGCTTTTTCATTTTCCGAATTAATCTCAAGGAATTCTCCAGAACGAAGCTCCTCATAACTTTCCCTAAAGCACAATGAAGAAGCTGGACGTATATCAGAACCTCGGTATTGTTGTCTGACGTCATGCTTACTAGAGACTCGGTTCTTGACCATTGTCCTGCAGTACGTGTAGAGCAGCTAGCTAGCCTCACTGCCTAATCCGAGCTTGAACTCTGGATCTTGAACGTAATATTATGTGACAGTCATCAGTTGAACATATCGTAATATCTTGTTATACAGTGTGTACATAAAGTCTACCTACTCAAAATTTGGAAACTTGCTAATAATTTACTGTACCTGCTATGCAGCTGCACTATACACTAGAACATGTTGGTAGTTAAGTAGAATATTATGCAACAATGCATACGTAACAGCAACTGTTTGAATTCCATCGTCATATAGGCTACTGCATGGTGAGCTATCTGGCCTGTTCCAACTCGCAAGTCACCTTGCCACCGACGCTGGGGCCCTCCGAAGTCTCTTATCTTTGCAATGTTAAATTCCTCAATTGTTAATCCTGTGATAATTTATTAATGACTATTACACTTTTACTACGTCATACTACTTTTGACCAATAAAACTGTACGAAAGGACGTATTTCAACCAATCATGGCTGCTTATCACACAATGTTATCGCGTCCCTAGCATTTGTTTAATTTTATCGCGTCCCTAGCATTTGTTTGTTTGTTTGTTTATTTTTTTATATCATCATCGTTAATTAAAACTTTTCTTGTTTATTTCATCATCCCTAATTAAAACTTTAGGTTATGTTATAGCTTCTGCTATGTGATATTATGGATAGTCACGTATCAGACATTGTTTAATACTAAGATTTATTGAAAATCATCTGTAAAGTGACGTTGATTACTGGGATCCGGATAATTGAAGTGGAATGCAACTGTTTTAATAAAAATGAAATTGAATCAACAAAGCCTTCTTGACCAGTAACCGTCCACAGAGTTCAATGAAGATTCAATAGTTGGCACACCTGATAACATCACATAATCATAACACACCACTGCCATCTAGCATGCATCTAGCGTAATATTTGTAATGTTGAGATGGTACAATAATACATTTGAAGACAGTTGTATTTTCGTAAGCCGATTAATATTTTATTGTATTGGAGTACTTCGTTACTTCTAATCTTTATATACTGTGAGATTACTGTTGATAAAACTTTGTTTAATTCCTGCTGTCCCTTTTTATGTATTGAAATATATTATATCTGCACTCCGATGATATTAAAATATTATTTGAATTTACAACAGACACATAAGTGGCGAACTTAGGGAACACATGCGACTCAATTTCGCAAGTTGCATCTCCCTGTCTCTCTTGTTTTTGTACGAAAAGGAGTATCTTATTCTTTACGAAATTTTTATTTGAGATTTTTACTTTATAAATATGACTTCATCTTCAATTTATAAATAAATTTGCTTAAGTTGGCGAACTTAGGAAGGCTTACCTTGTATCACAGTAAATGTATAATTTGTTTCATAAATAATGAAGTTATTAACCTTATTAAGATTCCAGTTAGGTCCGACATATGTGAAATTGCGTTGACATTATTAATTATGAGAATTTGTATTGCAGTTTTATTATAAACTAGCCGTACCCGTGCGCTCCGCTGCACCCGTTAGAAATAGATATAAAGTAATTACATAATTAAAATAGGACATTTGATCCAGGGAACATTCGTGTTTGATATAAGGATAAATCGTTTATTATGTTACTTAATTTAAATTGTATTTGCATAATTAAAATGCGATCATTTTGATCCAGAGACCACTCATTTGGTCATAAAAATTATTTTAGGATATACAGGAAACGAATGTACAGAATAGCCTATCAAGTTTTCTGTGCATAAGAAGCTATTTTGATCTTACCTGTCCTCGATTCACTCAGAAGTTACTGTAATAACATTATAGCATTATGTCCATCTAGAGAAACTACACTTTCCAATGGTGAATTAATAATTAATTATACAAATCGGTTAATTTAGCTTCTGATATTACTTCATACAAACACAGAAACATTATCTGTAGGCTATCTTTCATAGCTTTCGATTGTTGCTGTCCAAGGCCCCTTATAGACGAAGTCATTTGTTTTTTTAATTCATTACACAGCCTTAGATGGCAGTTATTTTAATTTTAAAACTCATTTATGTCATTAAATATCAGTCCTATCAAACTTTTTCAAGGAATAAAACTTATCGGAAATTATTTTTAAAGAAACTTTTGTTATGTAACATTTTTTCACAAAAGTCAATAATAAGCGAGATATTTCGATTTATTTAATTCAGGCTCCCTTATAACCCCCCTTTTAAATGTATTTTGAATGCCATATAGCCTAAAATCTAAGTTACAACGAACTTAATTTATATTCCAATTTTCATCGAAATCCGTTCAGCCATTATCGCGTGACAAGGCAACAAACATACAGACAGACATACAAACAAAAATTTCAAAAAAGCGATTTTCGGTTTCAGGGTGGTTAATTATATATGTTAGGACCAATTATTTTTGGAAAATCGAAAATTACCAGAAAAATTTCGGCTACAGATTTATTATTAGTATAGATGGAGAACATACATAACACATTTCTTACATCTTTTTAAAATGTTGTATGGTAAAAGGTAAAGGTAAAGGTATCCCCGTAACATGCCATGAAGGCACTTGGGGGACATGGAGGTAGAGCTCCATGCTTTCCATGATCTCTGCACTAGAATGAGGTGGTGTGGTCGGCACCACGCTCTGACCGCCTTTTACCCCCGGGAAAGACCCGGTACTCAATTTTATAGGAGGCTGAGTGAACCTCGGGGCCGTTGTGAAAGTTTGGCAACGAGAAAAAATCCTGTCACCACCTGGGATCGAACCCCGGACCTTCCAGTCCGTAGCCAGCTGCTATGTTGTAGGGTAGACCAGGATAATTGTAAACAGACGGTAATTGTAAATAAATGCTGTGAGAAATACAAAGTTGTCAATATAAAAATTTCAATTCGGGGAATATTCAAATTAACATGTTGGCTAACCTACAAAGCAGTTTGGCGCCAAATAGGAGTAACTGTTAGTTGTGAACGAATGTTTTGTAAGAGTCTACAAAAAATTTGCTTCACCTTCTTTTTTGGCATTGTAAGTAAACGTACAGTGCTATTTTTTAAGAATATGTTGTTTTATGAGTAATGTATAGTAGTTAACATTTATTACAATGGTTTTCAGCTCTCCCATAACCTCAGTTCATTAAATTATGACGTGTTTACATTTGCCCCATAGTTTTAATTGCTTGGGGGTAATTGCAAACATGTTTTACTATGGTTACATTTCGTATGTTTCAGTAATCAAAATGCCAAGAAATTATATTAGAAAGAGATTTCCACCCAATTACACTGTAGAGGATGTCACAGATGTGAAAAATGGTAACTACAGTTATCGTGAAGCTCAGGAGAGGTACGGATATAGAATCGGTCATATATCATAGTTTAAAGGACGAAATGTACCAGCGATCAAAATTGGAGCTGGAAGGAGTACAGCTCTTTCTTCTGAAACAAAACTAAAAATGTTCAGTGTCTGATAGTACAAAAATTGGCGTTTACAATTACCCCCTGCCAAAGGGGTAAATGTAAACAGGTGGGGTAAATGTAAACTAGCAATTAAATGATGAAAAAAGTCAACCTTATTATTTTAACACCATTTTCAGGGAGAAGAAAGGTCTAAAAATAATACAATTTTTATTTGTCATGCTTACCTTTACTGAGGGTTGTGTAATGTTGAAATATATTTGAAATCAGTGAAAAGTATTTACAGTTATCCTGGTCTACCCTATTCTGAGATTAGGCACACAGACTCTCCACAGACTTATATTATAGTTTCATCGAGAAACCCTGATCAGGACTTTAGTCACGGTCTTCCAGGAGGCCACGGTGGAATAGCAAAGACACGCAAGGACTGAGTACTGCGTTACGCTCGTTTAAAATAAAATGCCAGACATTCAGTTATAATACCTTGTCAAAACTCTTTTACGACACGGAACTTTGAACTTTTATTACGCTCTAAAAGTACACGTTGCTATCGAGTGTGTATATGGATATAGCATTCTTTCCTTTGTTCTTAAGTCAATATCATGTTCTTCATTTCTGTAATTGCACTTACAAGGAGAGGACACTCTCTGTATATCACCGAATTAAATCAGATTTTGTGACATGAAAGTACAAGACACACTGTTTAAAGTCATACCTGATATGGTGGCCAATGACCCCTCGTTTTGGAAATATTGGCAATTGTTTATGACATACTTCCGTTAGGTGCCTAATAGGGAAGCATTAGACTGTGTAAGGGCGTAGCTCATGTGGTTGGATGCTGAGTTGTCATCCAGGCACCCCGAGTTCGAATCCTAATGCCTTCTCATTTTTTAAAGCTTGATATTATTATTATTATCATTATTATTATTATTATTATTATTATTATTATTATTATTATTATTATTATAATTCACTTTCAGTTGTCAGCTCCTATATTCAAAGCCATGTTGAAATATGCGTGGTATGCATCAAAATTGATAAACGAACGAGAAGTGTTTGTGAATGTGAAGGATATCTGTTTCGCAGCAGAAGTGCGGAAAAATGTGTGTGACTGTGGACAACCTTCTTTAAGTTGCTGTGGATGGTGCAGGAAATATGTATGTTTTGTGTGTTTTTATGACATTTATCATAATGAATCGGGTACAAAATGAAATGGAATAGCTGCTACTGAAATAGAACAGACGCCAGTGACACAGCTTACCTTCCTACGCGAGCAGTATTTCATTGTTTATCCTTTACAATACAATGTTAGTTAATTAGTAATTTGTTTAAAACATGATGAAGCATTCAATACATTGAGAAATATGATATAGGTATGTAAATAGATAACTGTGATCACAATATTAATCATTATTAAAATAAAAAATGTAGGACCAGTTAAGATTCGAACTCAGGTTGCCTGGATAACAACTCAGCATGCAATTGCGCTGTTACACAGTCTAATGCTTCCCTATTGAGCACCTAAAGGAAGTATGTGACAAACAATAGCCAATATTTTCAAAACGAGGGGTCATTGGTATGACTTGAAACAGTACGTCTTGTAGGGTAAACATTGGTAATTTCGTGGCAGTGGTTATTTCGTGATACTTTTTTCTTTGCTCTTTTGAGAACTAACCAATGGTGTTACGAGATTCAAATTTCCTCCAAGGGATTGCATATATTGTCAGGTTTTCAGAGACTTACAGCTACGCTTTCTGTGACTACTGTAGATGTTTCAGTGAGCTTTTATGTTTGGAGAGAGCAAGTTAGCGTCGACTTCTCAGGCGTACAAATTTTGTGGATGTTTGTAATTACATTACAGGCTTATTACTAAAGGTAAGCATATGATATTTGGTGCAATGATTTATTATATCTTAATGAAATTTTAGGAAATGTTTTTGGAATTTTAGATACAGCTGTAGTCGCCATATAGGCTTAGCTTTACTGATAGAAATCTTAGCTAATTGAGGCGAAATTTTGTTGAGCATTAAGCGTTACATTTTATATTATTTCAAAAATTGTATTACAATACGAATTTTAGAAATCTGAAGATAAGATGTGATAACAAAAAGGAAAAGGGGGACGCAGTGGGTTCAGTGAAGCTTCTTTTTGATTTGTTATCATGCTAAGTGTCGATGATAAGTGCTAGATGACTTACTTACAAGAATTGTGACAGAAGATGAAACATGGCTCCATCATTTTCGACCGAAGATAGAAGCAGACAATGGAGTGGCATCATGCAAATTCACCAAAGAAATAGACATTCAAAAGTGCACCTTCGGCAGGAAAAGTTATGGCTACTGTGTTTTTCTATTCAGAAGGACTCTTGCTTGTGGATATCATGCCACACGGAACCACCATTAATTCTGACGCGTATGTGGTAACTCTCAAGAAACTTCAAGCTCGACTGAGTTGTGTTCGACGACATCGGGAGAAGCAGGATGTTCTGCTATTGCACGACACCGCACAGCCATATGTCAGTCACAAGACACCAGACCAGAAAATTCGGAGAGACAACACTGAACCATCCGCATTACAGTCCTGAACTGGCACCGTGCGATTATCATCTCTTTGGCAAACTGAAGGATCCCTTCGCGGAACGAGTTTAGAAGATGACTCCCTTGTGCACGCTGCTAAAGAGTGGCTCAGACGTGTTGGTCCAGACTTTTACCGTGCTGGTCTACAGGCCCTCGTTCCTAGGTCACGTAAGGCAGTTGAAAGGGACGGGGATTATGTGGAAAAGTGACATTTTGTTCCTTAAGGATGCATCTACATTCTGTGAAAATAGCAAAGCTGTAGGATAAAAATGTAATTTTTTAAACAAATGTTATGCATTACTTTTGGAGTTACCCTAGTAATATAGGCTATAGTAAAGTCCTTAATAAAAGTGTTCACCCTATCAGGGCAAAGAAGATCCCTTTTCAATTTCAATTTTTACTTTGATTTCATTCTTATTATGTGTTGATATGTAGGCCTATTTCTATGTTTTCTTGCTATGAATATTAGACGGAATTACAATGTTTGAAGTCTTGTAACAATAAATGAGAATTTCATTTGACTTTAATGAATTTTTCCACAATTCTTCTACCTCTCACGAAATTATCAATGTAATATCACGAAATTACCAAGGTTATCACGAAATAACCAACATTTTAGCTTAAGTTGTAAAAGTGGTTTTTTGCACTTGTTCAAGAACGTGTCCAATCTTTTATGTCTCCAGATTTGTGCAGCAAATTATCGTCTTTTAGATGAAAAAAATCGGAATAAAGATATATTTACACATTTGCATTTTAAATTAATTTTCATGAAATTATCACGAAATTACCAATGTTTACCCTACTTTCATCTCACACAATCTTATTCCATTCGGTGATATACAGAGCATGTCCTCTCCTTGTTAGACCAATCAAAATTCGCGATTTTAACGTTTTTCGGAAGTGGGGGGGGGGAAACTTTGACTTGACCGTGTAACTAAGTCTGTCCTTTTGATGCTGTCTACATGCCTCTCACATACATACGCTTTGGAGCTCAAAAATGATTCCCGGAGACCTGACAACTCCGTTCAGAATTGTCACTTTACCTGAAAGCCTCCGAATGAATTTTTTAAAAAGTTCTTAAAATATTCAAAGCATCGAAAAGGGTTGACACGAGAGAACGGGAGATAGATAAATTATATACAAGAGACGTATGAGAGGGAATAGGTTACACTGAGAAGAAACTTGAAAAGAACTTCGTGCGTAGCTGGAGGAAAGCTCACGTGAGCTGGTTGCTGGCCATGAGAAGATTCTTCTTTCAGTGATGGAAGTCCCTCTTTTATCAACTGAATGTGCTTCGGAGAGAAAATATGGCCGACAACTAAAATACATGAGTCTGTAAATGGACTCTATTCAACGGAGTCTTGCGAATTCTATCAGAGATGAAGTTTTAAATCGAATCCAGTGAAATATTTAAGGGACTTCACTTCCATGACATGAAGGCTGGGAAATAGATTTACGTATTGTGATGAGGCTGTACCGACAGAACATTCCTACTCAAAGTATTGTAGCAGCAGTTTCAAAGTTTTATGCAAAATCCCTCTCCTTATTAATAAAGTTTACGTTTCCCTCCTCCCACGCCACGGCCCAGACAGACTTCTCTTACACCATAAGTTCAGTTTATCAAAACTTTCGTCTGTTATTTTTGACCGTATTCATGGAGTAATTACGTAGCTGATTTTAAAATATAACACGCAGAACGAACGACGAGCTAAATTCAATTACAAATGCTTCGTTTCTAACTTTTTAATTAATTTATAGGGCTATACACATACACGCCGACGTACACACTACTCCCAAAATTGATTAATATGTACGCAAGGAAGAGAAATATTTATTCTTTCTAAATAGATGGAACCAATATCACTTTAAATTAGCTGTCAGATGATTCTTTATCACAACGAACGAGGATATAAATATTATCATTGCTGTTTGTCGTACAATTGTATCATTTTCCTAGTATTTGTTTATTTTTATCACTTTCCTAGTATTTGTTTGTTTTTATCACTTCCCCAGCACTTGTTTCTCTGTTTGCCAACATTTCAAACTGCAAATTCTTTACGATACTATAAAACATGCTTTGCGATCGTCATTTGTTTCTCACGTCAATATTATAAGTTACCAACCAATAGTTTCAAAACTAGATTTTATAATTGGGTTTTAATTAATCCTTTCTACTCTGTAGATGAGTTTCTTAACATAAATTCATACGAAATTAAATAAAGTTATTTACATTTAGTTACAAATATTACATTAAGAGTGAAGTGCTTTCATTAATTTTTAGAGTTTCAAAATGTTTTGTGTTTTCATTCTGATTAAACGTTACTGTTTTCAATGATAGCCTATGTGTATTTTCAAATGTATGTTTTTTTTTTCCTCCCTTCTGTATTGTGACGAAGCCTATCACTGTATGTTTAATGGCTTAATAAATTGAATTGAAAAGTTAAGTCTCCTTCGAAAGATTTAGTTTTACAATTTATTTATTTATTTATTTATTTATTGTTTCTTGTTTTTTATTTATTATTTATTTATTTATTTGTATTTATTTATTCATTTCTTCATTTATTTATTCAATTATTTATTTATTCATGAGTTGAGTAGTAGGTTATTTTACGACGCTTTATCAACTTCTTAGGTTATTTAGCGTCTGAATGAGATGAAGGTGATAATGCCGGTGAAATGAGTCCGAGGTCCAACATCGAAAGTTACCTAGCATTTCAGTTGAGGGAAAACCCCGGAAAAAAACCTCAACCAGGTAACTTGCCCCGACCGGGAATCGAACCCGGGCCACCTGGTTTCGCGGCTAGACGTGCTAACCGTTACTCCACAGGTGTGGACTTTACTTTATTTACTCATTCATTTATTTATTCAATTATTTATTTATTCATTTATTTACTTATTTGAATTATTAATTAATTAATTTATTTATTTATTTTTTGTTTTTAGTTTTTGTTTCTTTGTTTTTTTGGTTTTGTTTATTTATTTATTTATTTATTCATTTATTTATGTATTTATTTATTATATTTCTTCATTTATTTATGTATTTATTTATTATATTTCTTCATTTATTTATGTATTTATTTATTTATTCATTCATTTCTTCATTTATTTATTCAATCATTCATTGATTTATACATTGATTCATTTATTCTTTATTTATTTACTTATTTATTTATTTACTTATTTATTATTTATTTATATATTCATTTATTCATTTATCTATTCATTCATTTATTTATTTTAGCAAAGCCCGAATTACACTAGATAATACAGATATTGCGCTCTGCTTTTTGTTTGTTTGTTACTTTTTCTGTCTGTTTATAAATCAAAAGCTATAAATAGTCCATAACAAAGATATATTCAAGGGCTAAATTGGGTGCAGTTATTTTATTTTGTATTTTTCATTTATATCTATATCTGCGTCTTTTATTTAGGTAGTATCTATTTTTCTGTTCTTGCTATTTTTGTAGTTCGAACCACGCAGAGTTGCCTTAGCCGTTGCGTAGACATTCAATAGCTAACGACAATTTTCATCCCATAACGCTTCCATTAAATCTGTCGAGTATTTTGATAGCATTGAATCTGTACAATTCCGCCGATCTCATCCGATGGAATTTGAGAGGATTACGAGTCCTGAATACCGATACGTTATGATAAAGAGAAATATTGCTCCGTCCTGCGAGCTTCATCAGCCTGTACGTTTATCGATAAAGTTGTCGACTTAACATATCGATTGTGCTCAATTCGGAGCACTGGATTTATTATTTATCCACGAGAGCTTCAGTTCAATCCTCATCTGTAGCACTATCATAGTATCGGTTGTAATTCTATTGATTTTGTGAGTGCAATGTACGGGACAAAGAGGCTTCTTGGATTTTCATGCAAGTGACGAATTATTTCTGCCTGAAATTCTTTCCTTCAAAGACGTATTTTCGCTAATTCTGCCAGCTTGCAGACTTGTGACAGATCATTTTGCTGATAAAAAAGCTTTAAACTAAGCACATAAGCACGCGTGACTAGGTCAAGGTTGCTTTGCTTTGAATTTGTCATATCTTAGCATCGAAGTAAATCACGTTTCATTATGGAACATGAACTGGGTTAAGGATTACTGCCCGCAATCTGAGAATAGCTATCCGTTTATTGTTCGTGGCGACAGCGGTAACGATGATTGTGATTGTGTTGGTGATATTGATCATGTGAATAATGGTGATGGTATGGAATAGTGGAATTTGGAGCGATCATTTTGGAACTACAACTATCCTATAAAAACTCGGATATTAAAGTGACATGAAAAGCTTTTTCCTTGCATTTTTAACTATGTCCTGATTTTATCTTCATAACTAATACATAAATGAACAAATGGACACCGGTAACAACAAAGGAAATAAATGTAATGCGGAATATGCGTGAAGAAATGCAAGAATAAAATAAATTACATTTACTTACTAAAGGGAAGAGCAAATAAGTACATAGGCCTACATTCTAGTGTAATATATACATTTTAAACTCAAATTTCATACTTCTAAAACAGTAGTTGTTAATATATAATGCCTTTTAATTACTCTAAAGAGCTGCATTATTATTTCATTAATAAATCATTTTTAAAGCTGATAGAGTGTTAGTAACAAAAAGAAAAGTACTCTGAAACTCAAATGCTTGTACTTTCACGAAGCATGTTGTTGCCTTTGAAGGTACGCAACTATAATACCTGGACTAGATGAATCAATCAATCAATGAATCTATGAATAATATATGAATTAATCAGTGAATCAATGAATGAATCAATCAATCAATGAATCTATGAATGAATCAACTAATGAATCTATGAATGAATAAACTAATGAATCTATGAATTAATCAGTGAATCAATGAATCAATCAATGAATCTATGAATGAATTAACTAATAAATCTATGAATTAATCAGTGAATCAATGAATGAATGAATCAGTCAATCAATGAATCTATGAATGAATCAACTAATGAATCTATGAATTAATCAGTGAATCTATGAATTAATCAGTGAATCAATCAATGAATCTATGAATGAATTAACTAATGAATCTATGAATTAATCAGTGAATGAATGAATCAGTCAATCAATGAATCTATGAATGAATCAACTAATGAATATGAATTAATTAGTGAATCAATGAATGAATCAATCTATGAATGAATCAACTAATGAATCTATGAATTAATCAGTGAATCAATGAATGAATCAACTAATGAATCTATGAATTAATAAGTGAATCAATTAATGAATCAACCAATGAATCTATGAATTAATCAGTGAATGAATGAATCAATCAATCCATACATGAATGAATCAATGAATCGATGTATAAATGAAGTGATTCCACAATTTACAACTCTCAGCCATCTGCTAAACTTTCAGGAATTGTACTGGATCCCAAATTATCTTAAAAAAAAACTACCTAGCTAGTGAGTACAAATTACAAATTTTATGTTTTTGGGCCCCACATATTGATTATGTTTGTGCTAAACTCTCAAGAGTTATTTATTTATTAAGTAAATTGAAATCACTGGTGCCTAAAACATATGTAAGAAGTGCTTATTTTGCCTTCTTCAATAGTAAAATAGCCACCGGCGTGGCTCAGTCGGTTAAGGCTCTTGCCTGCCGGTCTGTAGTTGCGCTCGGGCGCGGGTTCGATCCCCGCTTGGGCTGAATACCTGGTTGGGTTTTTTTCGAGGTTTTCCCCAACCGTAAGGTGAATGACAGGTAATCTATGGCGAATCCTCGGCCTCATCTCGCCAAATAGCATCTCGCTATCACCAATGTCATCGACGCTAAATAATCTAGTAGTTGATAGAGCGTCGTTTAATAACCAATGAAAAAAATAGTATAATAACCTATGGTATTTCTGTATGGGGAAATAGTTCCAGTGTATCTAATGTTCTCCTCCTACAAAAAAAAGCCTTACGTATTTTAACTGGTTCTGCTTATGATGTGCACTGTAAACCATTCTTCATAAATGAGGCTATTCTGACTGTTATTCATCTTTACATCTCCACCTCTTTGCTGAAGGTAAAGAAACATTTAACAAATTATTATCACAGATCTGATCATCATAATTATAATACAAGATACAATTTTCACTTGACTGAATCTAATGTTAAACGGAAACGTCATAATTAAATGAACTGAGGTTATGGGAGATCTCAAAACCATTGTGATAAATCTTGACTACTATACATTACTCATAAAAACAACATATTCTTAAAAAATAGCACTGTACGTTTACTTGCAATGCCAAAAATGAAGGTGAAACAAAATTCTTTTCTCAACTTTTTTTTTTGTAGACTCTTATAAAACATTCGTTCACAACTAAGCAGTTACTCCTATTTGGCGGCAAACTGCTTTGTAGGTTAGCCAACTACTGGCTTTTAAGGAACCCGGAGGTTCATTGCCGTCCTCACATAAGCCCGCCAATAGTCCCTATCCTGAGCAAGATTAATCCATTCTCTATCATCATATCCCATCTCCCTCAAATCCATTTTAATATTATCCTCCCACCTACGTCTCGGTCTCCCTAAAGGTCTTTTTCCCTCCGGCCTCCCAACTAACACTCTATATGCATTTCTGGATTCGCCCATACGTGCTACATGCCCTACCCATCTCAAACGTCTGGATTTAATGTTCCTAATTATTTCAGGTGAAGAATACAATGCGTGCAGTTCTGTGTTGTGTAACTTTCTCCATTCTCCTGTAACTTCATCCCTCTTAGCCCCAAATATTTTCCTAAGCACCTTATTCTCAAACACCCTTAACCTATGTTCCTCTCTCAAAGTGAGAGTCCAAGTTTCACAACCATACAGAACAACCGGTAATATAACTTTTATAAATTCTTTCAGATTTGTTGACAACAGACTGGATGATAAAAGCTTCTCAACCGAATAATAACAGGCATTTCCCATATTTATTCTGTGTTTAATTTCTTCCCGAGTATCATTTATATTTGTTACTGTTGCTCCCAGGTATTTGAATTTTTCCACTCTTTAAAGGATAAATTTCCAATTTTTGTATTTCCATTTCGTACAATATTCTGGTTACGAGACATAATCGTATACTTTGTCTTTCCGGGATTTACTTCCAAACATATCTCTTTACTCGCTTCAAGTAAAATTTCCGTATTTCCCTAATCGTTTGTGGATTTTCTCCTAACATATTCACGTCATCCGCATAGACAAGCAGCTGATGTAACCCGTTCAATTCCAAACCCTCTAAAATTTTGCAGAAGAAATATTTTTCTTGACAAATTTTTGCAAACAAACTCAATAGCTATAGTGTCCTAGGTAAGTGTGCTGCTAGCAGTAATACCGAGGAGTTTAAAGTTATCATTATCCATAGTTGTACTGCTAAGTAAGAGGGATGTAGTTTTAGTTTCGTTAAGAAGAATTGTATTTGAACTAAGCCATTTCTTGGCTTCCGTAAAAACTGAATTAGTAAGAGTTTTCAGTTCATTAATATCACTATGTACACTTAGGTTACAATAATAAAATTGTTTAATGTTTACAGTGAATATCTTGAGTGTTTTAAGAGGATCGTTAAAATGACTTATCATCCAGTCGAGCTACTCAACTATTTTCTCTTTTTTTGGGCGCCAGCAATAAAAGACGATTGATAACCTCTTCCTCCCAGTGAAAAAAAGAACACCCGAGGCTTTTGATAAGAGTCAGTCGGCGGTCTGTATGAGAACATTTTAGAAGTTGTAATAAAGATAAAAGTGCCTCTCTCTCAAGAACGGTACACAAAAACCGTCTTAAGAAATCTTGGAGTTTTACATTACACACTGCTTGAATAAATGTACACTTAATGTTTTTGTTTTTCATTACATACTTTGTTGTGGTCGAATCTCGCTTATTTTAATTGTTATTATAGTAAACCAGACTTTAACATCCTCTCGAGGTATTTGGGAAAGCATCTGTCGCTTAAACACAGAACTGAAACTAGCAATGAATTCGTTCCCATGGAAATTTGCACACGCCGGACATTTAGGGGAAGTTGGGCCATCGTGAACCTGCCCTCCTACCAGCAAGTGCATGGCATTATGTGCTCGTGTCACTTGGCTTTTTTTCTACCCCTTTTCAATTTCTCATCTCGTACAAAAGAGGGGTACATCCCTCTCACTGGTGGTAACTGTATCAAAGATCTGTCATATGTGAACGACCCCTTAATGCGCTACCCTCTCGGTGCATCTGTCATCCCTAGTGGTTTGTGATTGTTTGCAACCGCCCCGTTTTGTGAACAGAAGATTTCTAACGTGTGGTATTGACTATGATACACTTGTCCCGCTACTGCAGCTCCGTGCAATAGTGATGTAACTACACGCACTTAAAATTCTACTTGGGAGTGTTGAGTCACACGCTTAGGCCCGATTGTATAAACCACTTAATCTTAGATCAGAGGTTAAATTGATCCTTGTTTCAGCCGAACTTGGAATTTTGTGTTGTATAAAGTCTAATCTGAGATTAATTTGTCTCAAACTAAAATCAACTTTGACTGAAGAAATTTCTCCGATTAAGTTAGATGATCCAAGTTCAGTTATTTCTTTTCTGTTTGAAATATACGAGTGACAGATTATGCAAATAAAATATCCATTATTATTAATATTAATAGATATGATAGGTACATTTATATATATATATATATATATATATATTTATTTATTTATTTATTTTTTTCAATTTCTTGCCTTAATACACAAACATTCTTATATTTTATAAGGCTCTATCGTGTTCAGCAGTATCAAATAACATAACCTATAATTATATTATGTTTATAACAACCATTAATTATTAATGGATATGAAAGGTACATTCATAAATGTTCAATTAACTGTATTACTAAACGAAAATTGTCGTTTTATAAAGCTTTATTATGTTTAGCAGTATCAAACACCATAACATGATAACAACTCGGAGAACAGTCAACCTTCTTCTTATTGTCCGCCATTATTTACATTGCACAAAAAACCAGTGTCTCCAACAGAGTGTACGGAAAGTCGCCAAAAAGTAGTTGTAAAGTCGCTAGATTTCTCATTATCAACAAAGAAAGATTAAATTTTGTCACTATGGGGTGCTAAAAAGGTCACTAAATCCCTATTTAGGCCTATGCAATATAAGTTAAAAGAAATTGTTGTTGAAAAAGAGTTAAAGTCGCAAGATTGGCAACACTGAACAAACCTGTCCGCGCATCACGTATTTCACCTGTTTCTGCGATGTTGCCAAATCCTTTTCACGTGAACTTAGATTGCATTTGAACCAAGGTAATTTGATCGCAGAAAACTTTTATACAATAGAAGAAGTGTCTGAACTCGGTTCACTTTTCGATCTTCGATCAAAGTTGATCTTTATAATTGAACCTTAGAAATTCATTTTCTTCTTTCCTGGCTCCTATTTCTCGTATTCCTTATTATTTCCCTTTACCTCTTTGTTTTCCAGATCTCGTTAGGTTAAAAAGAGTAATTTCTTTCCTCGATCAGAGGGAACTTTTTCATTTCTTTGCCGGTCAACCCTCATCTTACTTCTCAACTTTCATTTCCTGTAATGTTAATCCTCCCAACAAAACACAATAAGAACAATTTTCTCAATAGTATTCCGTCTCATTACGTTTACGTATTCTTTCCACCGCCTTCTTCATGCAATCCACTCGTTTATTATTTGCAGATTACATGTTTATTTGATGTAGTTGTTTCACGCACTATAATATTTTATTTTATCTATAATCGGACACAGAAATTACGTGTGATAATGTTACAAACCTCAGCCCATGAATAGTCTATGAATGTTGATGACTTAAAAGTTCACATTTTTAAGTGTAATTTTTGTGCTCTCTTATAGATATGGAAATTTATGTTCTATCTACTATTCGTCCCCCCAAAAATTTGTTCTGATAACCATCTTACAGACCACGTCAATTTAGTGTCATTGAAAGTTGATATTTTAAGTAAAATTATAAAATAAATTATGTAAAAAGTAAGTACTTAAACTGATTTTAAATCCTGAGTAGTATACATTATATTACTTCATTATATTTTATTGCATAATATTTTGTATTTATTTTACAATTGTACTATTTAATACTTTTTCATTTTACTTTATTATTGTTTAAAGGGGCCATCGCCCCTTGGGCTTTCTATTTCTTCTGTGTATTATCTGATACAATTTCATTTTATTTCTTGTATTTATTATTTCTTGTATTATTATTATTATTTTGGTATTTTTCACTTTACTTTTGCATACTTATACTTGATTAATTAAATTAAACAACTAAATAATTATTTTAGTGTAGGCTTAAGCGTGTAACATTACTCTTTCATTATTTAATGTAAACTCCACTCCCGACTACGAGCTTTTGCTGTATCGGGAGTGCCAACCAAAAGTGTAGTATTATCTTTCAAATAAAATAATATTTTAAATAAACTACTTTCTGATATTAAAATATCATAATTAACTATAAGAACAATATTTACACAAATAAACCATCCAGTACAACAAAGAAAGAATAATAAACCCAATTCAAAAAAATAAAACGAAACTTAAAGAATTTGACGGTATTTTAGTCTTTTTAGAGGAATCTCTCCCTAAATCGATTATTATATTTATTATTATTATTATTATTATTATTATTATTATTATTATTATTATTGTAAAATTACTATTCGTCCGAGTGGTTATATCGCATTACGGTTTCCCCCACGTGTTTCTGCTGACTCATCTATAAAGTAAAGTCTAGTGGCTGGGCTGTTAGGCTCTTTCCTGAAAATATTTGCTGTACAGTAAACCTATTATCAGGTGGTACCCTCATTTGACTATATGTTTCAGAGGAAGAACATTTGTTTGTGTACGTCAGAAGTCTGATTAGTGTAATATGCTACTAGTCAGCGATGTATGCAATGGAGGGGAAAAGGAACTGCCCGCTCTAGCCTATTATTTCCTGGCCTAGTTGCCTCATGAGTAATGATGCCTTGTTGATGGCACTTGTGGCGTCCAGACCTGTCTTCGGACAGTTGTAACTAAACAGACAAAAAACAAACAGAAGAAAGTCTACTTAATATTATACAATTGTTTAAAATAATTTAAAGAAAATAGTCCCGTTAAAGAACTGTCAAGTGATTTCCTTCCATTTCGACGACATAGTCACTCAGATGGACAGTAAGTGTATGAGTTCTCGTGTATGAAGTTTCGTTACATGCAATATTAAAGTATCTTTTTCTTCAACAATAAAACACAATAAATTTGAAGGGAAAATGTGTTATTTAATTATTTTCAAGTATATTTTCATGTGATCTAGATTTTTATGCAGCTTTTCTCTTTCTTTCAGGTAAGCGATCCTTTTGAGATGTGTCTTCCCGGTGTTTGAAGTACCAGTAGTAAGTACATACAATGACGTAAACTGATAACCCAGAACAACTTGAGAATTTATGAACCCATTATCCCTCATTACAAAACATCGTATAAACTCAGGGATATAGAAGTCATCGGATTAATGGTGGGCGCTAGAGGGACCATAACAAAACAATTTGTGTCATTCTCTCATAAATTTGGAACCCCAACAACAACAATTAAGGAAATTTCTATGATAGCTTTGAAGGGTTCTCTGCAGATTTTACGGCGACATTTGTATTTCAATTCAAATTACAGTTTATTTTTTAAATTTTCATTATGTGAAATAGTATCTACTGCAAATCTTAGTTTCTTCTAAACAAATTTCTTGTAAGACATTTTTGATGTCATGTTAAATGTTACTGTTTAACATTCTTTGTCTCTGGCAACCTCACCAAGTTGAGGAAGATTGGATTATATATATTATATATAAGAATATAAATGTCTTGAGATGAAAATTACAAGTAATGGACTACAAGATACGGAAATCAGAACAAAAATTAAATCTGAAAAGTTAAAAATATCTACATTTAATTTAGTATTTATTTATTTATTTATTTAACCTGGATTACAACTATAATATGAAGAATAAAATTACAATTAATATTAAATTTACAATTGCAATTACCATAAAAATTAAAGTACGACAAGATTACCTGATTAATGAAAGCTAGACAATTTATCATAGAAGTTAAGAACAAAGAATATTTTTGTATTTACTGGATTACAAATTAAACCTAGAATAACAAAATTCTATAGTGATGAAATCACCATATATTGAGAGAACTATTTACAAGAAACCATGTCTGAACGAGTCTCAATTACTGACCAAGTGCCTAGTAAGTTTGCGTTTGAATTGAATTTCATTTCGACAGTCCCTGATGCTAGCAGGTAACGAATTCCAGAGTCTTGGCAGGGCTATTGTGAAAGAGGATGAGTATGAGGAGGTGCGATGGGATGGTATTCTTCGGGTCAAACAGACAAAATATTTAAAACCGTAACAAGAAGTATTGTATCATGACATACGGATCAGAAGTTTGGATTTTGAAATCAAAATTCAGAAAAAAATTAACAACAGCAGAGATGGATTTCTGGGAAAGATCTGCAAGGATATCTCTGCAAGATAAATAAGAGGAAAAAAATGAATGTTCAAAAATTCAATTAATGATTTAATTCAAGACAAACAATTGGAATGGTACGGATATGTAAAAAGAATGAGAGAAGAACGATTGCCGCAGAGAGTTGTGGATTAGATACGAAAAGGACACAGAGAAAAGGGAAAATCGGAGGACACTTAAGTGAAAGGAGTGAGGGAGAGGGATATTGATGAAAGTTTATGGCTTGATAGATAAGAATGGAGTAGTTATTAAAAATACATAAACTTATAATCATTGTAATCATGGACTCCGGAAAAATATACTAAAATTTTAAAACCGGAAATATATTTTATTTGAAGTAAGGAATAATAATTAAGATCAATATTTCTTGTTCCAAATAATTCTTACGATACATAATATCATTTACATCTACTATTTTCGATCACATACGTCGTTCTTGTACGTATCGCAAGACACCACCAGCTGTCTTTTCCAGGGTGCAATCGCCCCTTGATGCAGAATACATACAAAATCAGCCCCCCTCCGGAGAGTAAGAGAAACTTTTTACACCCCAACCAGCCTCTTGCCTGTGATACTTCACTCCCCTCCCAGCCCTTATCGTTGTAATTGAGAAGTCTGGGGTCTGGTTCTTTATGCGCACTCGCCCCTCTTCTTTTATAGTAAACGTAAGCATGTAACGAGGAGCGCCTTATGGTCAAGCCATGTCTGGCCATTGCATACCGAATCAGTCTCATCTTCGACCTTTTGATACACTCAGAGGTACGAAAAATTAGTCATGAAGATGACATATAGTTTTCATATGTCTTACTTGTTTCGTCACAATTCAGTACTTTTTGTAAGATATTAGAATCTATTAGAAACATTTTAAATGTAAGTACGAAGAAGGTGGAGCGTGTGAAATGGACAGACAGAATAAAAAATGGAAGCTGTGCTGGAAATAATCTGCTGTCAAAAAAAACTGAAAGTTAAAATTTATAAAACAAGTTATAATACCGGTTGTTCTGTATGGTTGTGAAAGTTGGACTCTCACTTTGAGAGAGGAACAGAGATTAAGGGTGTCTGAGAATAAGGTGCTTAGGAAAATATTTGGAGCTAAGAGGGATGAAGTTATAAAACAATGGAAGTTACACAACGCAGAACTTCACGCATTGTATCCTTCACCTAACATAATTAGGAATATTAAATCCAGACGTTTTAGATGGGTAGGGCATGTAGAACGCATGGTTGAATCCAGAAATACATATAGTAGAGTGGATAGGGGTAAGATGTCTGATTTTTTATTTTATTGAAAATTTAAGATACTGTTCATTTAGTTTTGAATTTCGTATTGAAATATCAAAGTCTGGAAGGTATTTTGAAACTATATTTTTGGTACAAAACAGAAAACATTAATTACCTTGTTTATAGATACAGGTTTTCTTCTTGCCTGCACTGTAGGCATCTTTCCCCGATAGTTGGGTAAGATGGCAAATGCAATTAACACATTTACTGATATATGTATTTTACCTAAACTTGGTTTGATACATGTATATAACAAAATTGACTTAATCTAAAACTCATGAACACTTTTTCACTCGTTTATCACTACTTAGCAACACAGTCATTGCACAGATTTTATTGCCGTGTGCAAGACTCGTGAAATCACTTCTTGCACACAATGAATTCAATCCAGTACATTTTTTGTCATCATTTTTTTAGGCGGCGTTTAAGGGTACGGTAAGGAATCCCGTATGCTTCCGATGCTCTAAAACAGTTCATACCCTCTGTTATAACATGCTCCATCGCAAGTTGAAGACTGTCCTCAATCCACTGACTTCTATCAGAGGATCTTACGTAATGTTTACACATTCCCTGCAATAAAACAAAAAAAAAAAAACTCTTGCAACAAGTTGTCATCTTACTCCGAAAAAAAGTGATCATCTTCCCCAAGTATCGGGGTAAGATGCCTAATGCTGTGACGCAACCTAAGATGGCGGAACAAGGTCGTTGGTTGTTAAAAATACTAACTTTAGAACCTTTACTACAATATCCATTACAAAGGTTTGACAGTTATTACGAATTCAAGGATGTATTAAAATTTTAACATACCTTTGCAATATCTTCCCTCGATAGTCACCTCCCTCCGATTCACTCTATGTTAGTTGGGAGACTTGAGGGGAAAAATACCTTTGGGGAGGCAGAGACGTAGGTGGGAGGATAATATCAAAATGGATTTGAGAGGGTTGGGATATGATATTAGGGACTGCATTAATCTTGCTCAGGACAGGGACCGATGGCGAGCTTATGTGAGGCAGCAATGAACCTGCGAGTTCCTTAAAAGGTATTTGTAAACTTAAGTAATAACATATTCCAGCAATGCTAGGTAATCTACTTGATGTAGCATTACCAAATAACCAAACAAAACAGTCCACTGCAGTGTTGCCATACCTACTGATTTAGCTGGAGATTTCCTGTTTTTTTCATTGAATCTACTGCTCTACTGATTTTTTTTTGTCAAAAATCCGAATTTCTCCTGCCTTTTTGGCATGCTGCAGTCACCTAGTTTTATGCCCGGATTTTCAACTCATTACTTTAGTACACATATATTGTCACCATGTCTTATTTTTGCATCTTATGCACAAGTCATGCAACGTAAGCATGTGATAACAGTCGTTGATTTGCAAAAGGGGACAAGTCGGAAATGAAGTGTTGGAAAATTGCAAAAACTATAAGTTAAATTAAAATGTTCATATATTTTTTTTCTAATTCGATCATTATGGATACATACAAACATTCAGATCCATGAACATTTTAATATTTTAAATCTGTTATGATTTTTTTTGCGATTTTCCAACACTCTAAGTTATTTTGGACATGTCCCCTTTTGCAAATCGACGACAGAATTAAGTTATTTCATTATTGTTTTGGGGACCCGGGGAACAGAGCAAGAACGAAACTTATTCAGTAGTGAAGTTTGTTTCTGATTGTGTGCACGTGTAACAGTGAGAGAGTGAAGTGTAAGTAATGGCATTTTTGTGTTACATATCTTGCACAGTGATCTTTTAAAATGAGTGTAAGTGTCCCAGCAAGAAAGAAAAGTAAATAATCCTAGAATTTTATAAATCAGAGTGGGAAAATGATGAACAGTTTAAAGGATAGTTATGTATGTTATGTCTGTTATAGTCGCAGCTAGTGCAGTACTGTATTTAAATACCTTTAACATAAATCTTGTTGTATCGAAAATATTTTGTGAATACACGAAACATTCCTGTTTAATACGTTAATGCGAAACATTGTCAATAAGACATTACTGTGTAAAAACAAAATTCATGACTTAGTTACATATGCTTGGTATTCCCAAGAAACTAGTTCGATTAATTAAAATGTGTCTCAGTGAAACATACAGCAGAGTCCGTATAGGTCAGTTTCTATCTGATGCTTTTCCAATTCACTGCGGGCTAAAGCAGGGAGATGCACTATCACCTTTACTTTTTAACTTCGCTCTAGAATATGCCATTAGGAAAGTTCAGGATAACAGGCAGGGTTTGGAATTGAACGGGTTACATCAGCTTCTTGTCTATGCGGATGACGTGAATATGTTAGGAGAAAATACACAAACGATTAGGGAAAACACGGAAATTTTACTTGAAGCAAGTAGAGCGATCGGTTTGGAAGTAAATCCCGAAAAGACAAAGTATATGATTATGTCTCGTGACCAGAATATTGTAAGAAATGGAAATATAAAAATTGGAGATTTATCCTTCGAAGAGGTGGAAAAATTAAAATATCTTGGAGCAACAGTAACAAATATAAATGACACTCGGGAGGAAATTAAACGCAGAATAAATATGGGAAATGCGTGTTATTATTCGGTTGAGAAGCTCTTATCATCCAGTCTGCTGTCCAAAAATCTGAAAGTTAGAATTTATAAAACAGTTATATTACCGGTTGTTCTGTATGGTTGTGAAACTTGGACTCTCACTCTGAGAGAGGAACATAGGTTCAGGGTGTTTGAGAATAAGGTGCTAAGGAAAATATTTGGGGCTAAGCGGGATGAAGTTACAGGAGAATGGAGAAAGTTACACAACACAGAACTGCACGCATTGTATTCTTCACCTGACATAATTAGGAACATAAAATCGAGACGTTTGAGATGGGCAGGGCATGTAGCACGTATGGGCGAATCCAGAAATGCATATAGAGTGTTAGTTGGGAGACCGGAGGGAAAAAGACCTTTAGGGAGGCCGAGACGTAGATGGGAGGATAATATTAAAATGGATTTGAGGGAGGTGGGGTATGATGATAGAGACTGGATTAATCTTGCACAGGATAGGGACCGCTGGCGGGCTTATGTGAGGGCGGCAATGAACCTTCGGGTTCCTTAAAAGCCATTTGTAAGTAAGTAAGTTACATATGCTGAGTAGAGATGACAGTAATTATATTTAGCAAAATTGTTCAATTTCATTGGTTCCGGATGTGCTATATTGTAATACAACAGTATCATCTTTCTTACAGTACACTGTTTTGTAATTAATATTATAATACAAAGAGAAAATTAATGTTTAATTAATCTACTGTAATCTCCTGTTTTTTTTTCGATGATTTTCTCCTGATTTTCGTGAGTAGTTCGTGGCAATACTGCGGTCCAGGTCTCTGGTCCAGAGTGACTAGTTAACGAACTGTGTGCCTGGAGCTCTTTGAGCAGAAGTCCGCATGCAGCAGGCAATTTAGCGTCTTCTGACGGTCATTGGAGCCCTGCACTGTTAAACCGTCCATGTAAATTGATGGGAACCAGCCGCCACTCCTTCATATACAATTTCTTGTCGCCAAAGTAAATAACCCCGAGCGAGCTTAATTAACAAGCTGGTGCCGTACCTTATTTTGTAAATTAATACAAAAACGGAACTGGTTCTTGTGTTCCGACCGAGATGAAGCTTCTCGACATACAGGAAGCGACATTTCCCCTACTTCCCCTGATCGGACAGCCATACGGCACACACCGCGCTTGCGTGCGGACGAGAGTGGCATACGTACTAATAGTCCGTCACTGTCACCTGTTATCCAGGTTATTTTGAAGTCCCTTAAAGGAGAGCGTACCTTCAACATCACGCTTCACAAATTGGATAGCTCACCAGCTGGCGTATCAAAATCAATGTAGACGAAACAGTTGTCCATAATCACCAAAGACTAGTGAGAAGTAGCAATAGAGGTGAACGATCATCCACCCAGTAGGTGTAACGTGAGGTAAGCACGATCACCCCCGCTATTATAACTAGATTTCGCCACTCACTATACCATTCAAAATTCTTCACGCTGCAAAGGTTTTTATTTATTTTTTTATTTTAATAGGTTATTTTACGACGCTTTATCAACAGCTTAGGTTATTTAGCGTCTGAATGAGATGACGGCGATAATGCTGGTGAAATGAGTCCGGGGTCCAACATCGAAAGTTACCCAGCATTTGCTCGTATTGGGTTGAGGAAAAACCCCGGAAAAAACCTGAACCAGATAACTTTCCCCGACCGGGAATCGAACCCGGGCCACCTGGTTTCGCGGCTAGACGCGCTAACCGTTACTCCACAGGTGTGGACGCAAAGGTTTTAAGGTCCCCCCCCCCCAGACAACTTCTGAATTCTACAAACTAACACCCTTAAATGTTCTATAACATCTAAATAATTTCTATATTGCGCATATTAGAAATACAGTTTTCAACTCTACATAGCTCTACAATTTATATACAAAGTACGCTACCGGTAAAAAGTTTTCGATCACCTATCACAACTATAGATTTGTGGTTAAAACAGGGATTTCGTTTTGAATATTCTATCATATCATAATGCTAGAGAGAGAAAATATTTATTTTGTTGGTATGTTTAGTTTTTCCGATGTGTTTGTACATTGAAATAAAGTATTATGTAGTTGTTTTCATAGCTGATCGAAAACTTTTGATCGGTAGTGTAGATATTCAGAATTATCTACAGTTAAATTTTATAACAATTTTCATACGTTAAAATTCGTTTCTTCTTGCTTAGATCTCGGCAAAATAGGTGCTATGTGTTATTTCTACGAAGACCAGCTTCCTAGTTATAGACTTACTCAAAATGACTTTTAGAGAACCCGCAGGTTCATTGCCGCCCTCACATATGCCCGCCATTGGTCCCTATCCTGAGCAAGATTAATCCAGTCTTTACCATCATATCCCACCTCCCTCAAATCCATTTTAATAAGTTATACTCCCATCACAGTCTAGTATATACAGTCGCGAAGCTTGAGTTTATGAGGGTACTAGGAACAGTAGACTGTGGAGGTACTATTTCGCATTGTCTGTAATGAGACGATATTAGCGATCCTAGTGGTTAGCAACTATCTATGGATGCATATTTATTACGTATCGATCTTCATGACTGTATTAACTAGACTGTCCTCCCATTTATGTCTCGGCCTCCCAAAAGGTTTTTCCCCCTCAGATCTTCCAACTAACACTTTATATATGTATTTCTCGATTCGCCCATACGTGCTACATATCCTGGCCATCTCAAACGTTTGGATTTAATGTTCCTAATTATGTTAGGTGAAGAATACAATGCGTGCAGTTTTGCGTTGTGTAACTTTCTCCATTCTCCTGTAACTTCATCATTCTTAGCTCCAAATATTTGTCTAAGTATCTTATTCTTGAACATCCTTAATCTCTGTTCCTCTCTCAAAGTGAGAGTCCAAGTTTCACAACCATATAGAACAACCGGTAATATAACTGTTTTATAAATTCTAACTTTCAGTACAGTTCATGCATTTTGTCAAGACACTCGCGATGTGCAGTACGGGAACAACGTTTATGTGGAGGGGGTAGGAGTAGAAGGGAAGGTCGGGCTTGTGTCTACCGAGTTCCAAGGCAAAAACTAACCCATTTCCCTATAATTCGTAAGTAGACTCATCAGATCTTGTGTATATCTCTGTAGGAAGGGTAGAGGAGTGCCTTGACAAAATGCATGAGCATGAAACACTCTGTATATGCATTTCTAGAGAATGAATTTTGAAGTGTTCAAACTAAGATTTTAATTTTCCGTGATCAGCCATAAACTGTCTAGTCATGTAATTTCACTTATCAAATTTTTCAGAATGAAATATTTTTCGAATCTGTTTATACCTCATTCTTTCATTTTTCCAAACTCGTTGTGTAATAGCTGAACAGTGATTTGAAACTTTTTAAGAGATGGAATGTCAATTATGCGTAATATTGGAGATTTAAAAAATGAATATTAATAACATAATAATTGATTCTAGGGGTTGATAACGTAATGTAGACATTAATTTCTTCAGACTCCGCCGAACAGTGAATCATTTTCCGCATTAATTTTAGCTTATTGTGAATTATCTCAATTCAGCTGTCAATTTTTTTTATAATGGAATATTTTCTGAATCAGTTTTGTAGCCCATTCTTCCATGTTTCCAATCTCGTTTTGTTGTAACTAAATAGTGGTTTGAAACTCTTTAAATGATGGAGTGTCAATTATGCTTGATTGCCCTCATTTATCCATAAAAAAGTTGATTAATTTGATTGTTTGTCATTCCATCAGTGCAAGTTCATGCGTGCTTCGGAAAACAACAGCATTTTAACGAAGCCGGTGTGTTCATGTAACGAAGATAAATGATGTATTGTTATAATGGGGCAGTTTAAAATTTGTTTGGTGGGAAATCGTGCACTCTATTGATTTTGTGCTATTCGTTTCGCGAAACAAAACAGAAGTGGAGGAAAATGATGTGTACTCGTATTCCAGCCTGGTTCTGGTATTGTATCCATACAATAAAATTCCCCAATTTCGATTCTCGGACAACTCAGTCCATCTACCTCAACATATATGAGAGTTTGGTTATTTTGTTGTACCTTTTGTTTGTGATTAGTTTCTATTTACCTGTTACCAAACACAGTTCAGATACTTTCCTTGTACAAAGCGGTTACGGTTGTATTCTCTGCGTCCGCGGACTCTCCACATCTAGGCACTCTCTCTTATTATAAGGCCAATAGCTGAATTCCAACACTGTCCGTCATCTCGGAAATACAAGGAACTAGAGATGGGTAAAAAATAACACAACAGTTATTTTGGAACTGTTCCGGTCTCGGAACTGTTGCAAAAATGAACAGTAGGTCGGAACCTCCTGTTCCGAAATAACAGTGTTCCGACTCCGAGCTGCTCACTTGCCCAGCTGTTGCGGGCTCGCAGTACCGCGTTGCACAAGGTATGTTCCGACTCCGAGATAACAGTCGGAACGTCGGAGCTTGTTCCGATGAACTAACGACAGCTGCAGTTACACTGTTCTCGTTGTTCTTTATGTTATACTTGGAACTTCGTTGGATGAAGTTGGTACTTGAAACTCTCACATGGTTGGAGGGGGGCGCATGGAAATTGAAATCCTTGCGGTGGCGCGAACTTTAATATCAACATTTGTAAGACTGGCCAATCATCTGTAATGTTATAGTAAGTATTTAATAATCTGTAATATTCATTCCCGCTTTATGGTTTATTTCACCATTAGTTGACTAATTCTGTTTTATAAACATTCTACAAAGTCATAAAGTACGCATACTATTATTAATTCATTGATCAGCTGATTTTATACAAAGGTTAAAGTCGTAAATGGTAATGAGTGGTTTAGTTACAATGTCTGTATGTCGTTTGTTGAGGTTAAGTCTGACAAGCACAAGTTTTTGTGCTATCTTCTCTGTTATCAAAGAACGACAAAAATGTTGTAGCATTATTTGTTGGAAACTACCCATATAAGTACTGATTTGGAGAGCGAGGTTTAATGCGAAGTTTAAATTACACTTTGGTAAAGATGCGATTCCAACATTTTACTAATCCACTGCGGGGTTTCCAGGTTTCAGTACTGCCAATATATATCTTTTTTATTTATGAAATTGTAATATATATTATTATTATTATTATTATTATTATTATTATAACTGTGCATTAAGAAAAGTAAAAATAAAAATTAATGATTTGTTTTTTTTTTATTATGTAATAGAGAGAACAGAAATTACATACCATATGTTTTAAATGTTATGTTATTTTTTTTTTTTAGTCGGCTACCATGTCTTTATAACTTTATGTACGAAAACAAAGTGTTGTATTCTGTCCTTGTAGTCAACAGCTGTGTAATTACTAACATTAAGCTTTTGAGTTCTGTCCGCATGCACAGCAATTTTCCAAAATCGATTCGAATGTGCATTGCAGTGCCATCTATAGATAAGAATGTGAACTATGTCATGCCTATGCGTGCTCCAGTGTGAGCAGCATGGTGAAGAGGGAAGGTACTGTACCGTTCGTTTGAACGACTCAACGACTCCGACTCCGACTCATCACCACTGGTGACTGTTATTTCGGAACTGTTATTTGGAACATAGTATTTTTTCGGAACCGGAACAGTCGGAACTGTTCCGGGAAAAGAACAACTTCGCCCATCACTACAAGGAACATAAAATAACTATCACTTTCGCAGTACAGTAAAAATCCACGTAGGTCTACTGATACTATAGGGTAAACTAGGGTCTGTTGGACAGTCGGGCATGTTGGACACTCTGTACTTTAACGTATTACCACGCCACTTGTGGGCATCACATTCTGCTAGAAGTCAATGACGGAAGTAGCCCCACTCGTGCCTACTTCCGTCATTGACTTCTAGCAGAATGTGGTGCCCACAAGTGGCGTGGTAATACGTTAAAGTACAGAGTGTCCAACATACCCGACTGTCCAACAAACCCTAGTTTACCCTATATATTTTTTTACTAATTATCTTACTTACTTACTGGCTTTTAGATAAACAGGAAGATTCATTGCCGCCCTCACATAAGCTCGCTATCGGTCCCTATCCTTTGCAAGATTAATCCAGTCTCGTAATTGCGTTCGAATGGCCAAAATTTGTACAAGCATTTGTTTTGATATCGTTAATATGGTAGAAGAAAAGAAATTAACTTTTTAATCTGCCCCCTTGAGAATGATTGCTTGTCAGTTGACGGCTTCCACAGCAGATTCTGTGAAATAAGTGTTGAATTCAGTGGCAGTATGGCAGATTTTCTTTAGCTACTCCTGTCGCTTCTAAAATACTCATTTCTAAATATGTCTATTGGTGTCGCATTGTGTCATCGGTTCTGAGTAACGCTTTGTTTTGAAAGTATTTTTCAAATAAACAATTATGTTCCTAGAAGTGACGCTTGCGTTTCATATTCTCCGTAGCTGCGCTTCGTAGTTAGTCCAGTGCAAGTAAATGAGTCGTGAAATAACTGCTGAATAATCGGTCTATGTGGTCGTGGGTTCCAGTATTCCAAATCGCACCATGAAGATTGTAACTAAATCGAGAGAGACTGCTTAGTTAAAATTCCAAGAAGAGAAAATTGCAAACGCCTGCAATGTTTTGATGGAAGAGGGACGATATTGGACAAGCATTGGTATGCTTTCCTAGAAAATCAACACTTCACCTTGTTTAACAGGTCCGGATTACCAGACTGTTGTCGAGCAATAATAAAGCTCTGTTTACATTCCGTGTCATTGAATGGATTAGTGACATAACGACACAATTTCTATTATTTATATCTGCAAAAATGGTCATTCAGGTTAACTATTATTATTATTATTATTATTATTATTATTATTATTATTATTATTATTATTATTATTATTATTTTCAACAGTTATATTACCGGTTGTTCTATATGGTTGTGAAGCTTGGACTCTCACTTTGAGAGAGGAACAGAGATTAAGGGTGTTTGAGAATAAGGTTCTAAGGAAAATATTTGGGGCTAAGAGGGATGAAGTTACAGGAGAATGGAGAAAGTTACACAACGCAGAGCTGCACGCATTGTATTCTTCACCTGACATAATTAGGAACATTAAATCCAGACGCTTGAGATGGGCAGGGCATGTAGCACGTATGGACGAGTCCAGAAATACATATAGAGTGTTAGTTCGGAGGCCGGCGGGAAAAAGACCTTTGGGGAGGCCGAGACGTAGATGGGAAGATAATATTAAAATGGATTTGAGGGAGGTGGGATATGATGGTAGAGACTGAATTAATCTTGCTCAGGATAGGGATCAATGGCAGGCTTATGTGAGGGCGGCAATGAACAGAGATTAAGGGTGTTTTAGAATAAGGTTCTAAGGAAAATATTTGGGGCTAAGAGGGATGAAGTTACAGGAGAATGGAGAAAGTTACACAACGCAGAGCTGCACGCATTGTATTCTTCACCTGACATAATTAGGAATATTAAATCCAGACGCTCGAGATGGGCAGGGCATGTAGCACGTATGGACGAGTCCAGAAATACATATAGAGTGTTAGTTCGGAGGCCGGCGGGAAAAAGACCTTTGGGGAGGCCGAGACGTAGATGGGAAGATAATATTAAAGTGGATTTGAAGGAGGTGGGATATGATGGTAGAGACTGAATTAATCTTGCTCAGGATAGGGATCAATGGCAGGCTTATGTGAGGGCGGCAATGAACAGTGATTAAGGGTGTTTGAGAATAAGGTTCTAAGGAAAATATTTGGGGCTAAGAGGGATGAAGTTACAGGAGAATAGAGAAAGTTACACAACGCAGAGCTGCACGCATTGTATTCTTCACCTGACATAATTAGGAACATTAAATCCAGACGCTTGAGATGGGCAGGGCATGTAGCACGTATGGGCGAGTCCAGAAATACATATAGAGTGTTAGTTGGGAGGCCGGCGGGAAAAGGACCTTTGGGGAGGCCGAGACGTAGATGGGAAGATAATATTAAAATGGATTTGAGGGAGGTGGGATATGATGGTAGAGACTGAATTAATCTTGCTCAGGATAGGGATCAATGGCAGGCTTATGTGAGGGCGGCAATGAACAGAGATTAAGGGTGTTTGAGAATAAGGTTCTAAGGAAAATATTTGGGGCTAAGAGAAATGAAGTTACAGGAGAATGGAGAAAGTTACACAACGCAGAGCTGCACGCATTGTATTCTTCACCTGACATAATTAGGAACATTAAATCCAGACGCTTGAGATGGGCAGGGCATGTAGCACATATGGGCGAGTCCAGAAATACGTATAGAGTGTTAGTTGGGAGGCCGGCGGGAAAAGGACCTTTGGGGAGGCCGAGACGTAGATGGGAAGATAGTATTAAAATGGATTTGAGGGAGGTGGGATATGATGGTAGAGACTGAATTAATCTTCCTCAGGATAGGGATCAATGGCGGGCTTATGTGAGGGCGGCAATGAACCTCCGGGTTCCTTAAAAGCCAATAAGTAAGTAAGTATTATTTTTATTTTCAAAAAATTGCACAGTTACTAATATTTTGTCAATCCTCCGTTGTGGAGTAATGGTTAGCACGTCTGACCGTGAAATTAGCGGGCCCGGGTTCAAATTCTGGTTGGGACAAGTTACCTGGTTGGGGTTTTTTCCCTGTTCTTCCCTCAACACAGTTATGGCAAATGCTTGGTAACTTTCGGCGCTGGACCCCGGACTCATTTCGTTGTCATTATCACCTTCATCTCACTCAGATGCTAGACAATCATCGCAGTAGATCAAACAACGTAAAACAAACTAATTGTCCTCGAGTAGAAAACCTCGCAGAGCAAGAAAATGTATAAAAAAAATAGTATATTTTGAGAAAAAAATAATTTTAAAAATAGCTTTTCATTCACCTGAAAGTTCACAGATAACGAGGTAGCACTACTAGCTGATACTATTTAGTAAAAAAGATTGTGGTTTGGCGTGTTTTGTAGCTGAATGTTTGTTTCGTAAGTTGGCGGCATTGCTGAAGGCCGTAATGACTGGCTTTGTTGTGAATTTTCAAAACAAATTTAATATTCTATGTTTTTGAAAATTAATGTTTTTCTAATGTTTACTTTGTTGCTCGTTTTCTCTGAAATTAAAAGTTCACTACATACGATTATTACGGTCCTTTATCCTCAGAGACTAAGATAACTAGAAGCATGAAGTATTTATAGCTTAGCTGCATTAATACATTTATTACTGAGCTCTAGTTTCAGGTCATTGGATGAAAACTTTGATGGATATGAATATTAATGTAATTTGTTATTTTTTGTTAAGTTAATAAAGAATCAGTAGTAAAATTTTCCTAGAGATTTCTACAATACTTTCTGAGATAAAGGTACTTAACATCGGTAATAGGCCTCTATGGCTTCTGGCATCGCCTTAACCAGGGTTTGGATTATTATTATTATCATTATTATTATTACTATTATTATTATTATTATTTACTTACTTACAAATGGCTTTTAAGGAACCCGAAGGTTCATTGCCGCCCTCACATAAGCCCGCCATTGGTCCCTATCCTGTGCAGGATTAATCCAGTCTCTATCATCATACCCCACCTCCCTCAAATCCATTTAAATATTATCTTCCCATCTACGTCTCGGCCTCCCTAAAGGTCTTTTTCCCTCCGGTCTCCCAACTAACACTCTATATGCATTTCTGGATTCGCCCATACGTGTTACATGCCCTGCCCATCTCAAACGTCTGGATTTAATGTTCCTAATTATGTCAGGTGAAGAATACAATGCGTGCAGTTCTGTGTTGTGTAACTTTCTCCATTCTCCTGTAACTTCATCCCGCTTAGCCCCAAATATTTTCCTAAGCACCTTATTCTCAAACACTCTTAATCTCTGTTCCTCTCTCAGAGTGAGAGTCCAAGTTTCACAACCATACAGAAGAACCGGTAATATAACTGTTTTATAAATTCTAACTTTCAGATTTTTGGACAGCAGACTAGATGATAAGAGCTTCTCAACCGAATAATAACAGGCATTTCCCATTTTTATTCTACGTTTAATTTCCTCCCGAGTGTCATTTATATTTGTTACTGTTGCTCCAAGATATTTGAATTTTTCCACCTCTTCGAAGGATAAATCTCCAATGTTTATATTTCCATTT
Source organism: Periplaneta americana (assembly GCF_040183065.1). NCBI lineage: Eukaryota > Metazoa > Arthropoda > Insecta > Blattodea > Blattidae > Periplaneta > Periplaneta americana. Next base: position 176,031,425 of record NC_091122.1, read on the forward strand.
CGTACAATATTCTGGTCACGAGACAAAATCATATACTTTGTCTTTTCGGGATTTACTTCCAAACCATTATTATTATTATTATTATTATTATTATTATTATTATTATTATTAACCTGACGAAAGGGACGCTCTTCAAGAAGCCGAGTATTTACAGGGACTGCGAATTAGGCACATAGGCCTATTGTAATTTTAACTTGCATACAATATCTATTATCATTTGCTTATTGAATTACATCATTCATTAACAGTAGTATTACTTCATTAGGTAATACATCAAAGACATTTACAGTACTGGTGTGTACTTAATGTTTTCAAAAGGAAAAAAAGTTTTATAGTTTGCCTGGTACGGGAATCCTTACAATCAAAGCTCACATGTTTAGTATTTAGTATTTATTTATTTAACCTGGTAGAGATAAGGCCGTCAGGCCTTCTCTGCCCCTCTACCAGGAGATTCCAACTACAATATCAACAATAAAAGTACAATTAGTATTAAATTTACAATTACAATTACAAATAATATTACAGTTAGTATTAAATTTACAATTACAATAAAATCAAAATACGAAAAGATTACCTGAATAATTAAAGCTAGATAATTTATCATAGAGAAACAATGAATATTTTATATTTACTGAATTACAAATTAAATCTAGAATAACAAAATTGTATAGTGATGAAATTACTGAATATTGAAATATTTTGTCATAGATTAAAGAAACTATTTACAAGTAATCAATTACTGACCAAGTGCCTAGTAAGTTTTCGTTTGAATTCAATTTTATTTCGACAGTCCCTGATGCTAGCAGGTAGCGAATTCCAGAGTCTTGGCAGGGCTATTGTGAAAGAAGATGAGTATGAGAAGGTGCGATGGGATGGTATTGTTAGTATTGTTTCAGGACGAGAGCGTGTGTTCAGATTATGGTGGGAAGAAAGGTAAGTGAAGCGAGACGACAGGTACGAAGGAATAGAAGAGTTCAAGATTTCGAAGAGAAAGAGAAGTGAATGTAAATTTATTTTCTTATTTAGTTTAAGCCAACCTATTGCTTCCAGGGATGGGGTAATATGATCATATTTACGAACATTGCTTACAAAACGTACACACAAGTTATGAGCACGTTGAAGTTTCATTTTGTTGTCGCTGGAGAGGTCAGTCAGTAAAATGTCCGCATAGTCGAAATAGGGAAATACAAGTGTCTGCACAAGGGACTTTTTTAAGCAAGAGGGGAGATGAACATTTATCCTTTTTAGCACATGGATAATAGAATATACTTTTCTGCAGGTTTCTGTGATTTGCATGTCCCAGTTGAGATTATTATCCATGTGAATGCCAAGATGTTTTACTGAAGAACTGAAAGGGATATGCACTGTACTTACTTTAACAGGGGAAATGTCGAGGTGTTTTACAGCGTCGGTTTGCCGTTTGTGTCCTAATATAATTGCTTGTGTCTTTCCAGGATTGATTTTAAGACGGAGTTTCTTTGTCCATGTCACAATCGAGTCAATGTCTTCGTTCAATTTATCTATAGCGTCATTTACTCGGTCTAGGCGGGAAGAGATGTAGCATTGAAGGTCGTCAGCATACAAGTGATAGTTACAATGCCTTACAAGAGATGTAATATCATTGACATATATTGTGAACAACAATGGTCCGAGTACCGACCCCTGTGGTATACCTGATGTTATGTCAAGCCAGGAGGAGCTTCGATTCCCGGATACAACACATTGTTGTCTTTCCCGTAAGTAGGATTCGAACCAACTCACAGCAGTCTCTGACAAATACATATTTCTCAATTTATGGGTGAGCAGGTCAAAATTTACAGAGTTGAAAGCTTTGCTAAAGTCAAGAAGTGTTAGTATTGTTACTTTATTAGAGTCGATTGCTTCACGAATGTCTTCGGTCACCTTAAGTAGAGCAGTGCTTGTGTTGTGTCCAGCTCTGAAACCTGACTGATACTCGTCGAATAGTTTGTGTTCGTTCATGTAGTTTGTAATTTGTCTGTGTACGATTCTTTCCAGTGCTTTTGAAACGGCTGGCAGGATACAGATTGGTCTATAGTCGTTCGGGTCGGTGGGAACTTTGCCTTTTGGAAGAGGAAGAACGAAAGCTTGCTTCCATATTTTAGGGAAAGTTGAAGTGATTAAGGAACTATTGAATATATGTGCAATCGTAGGTATTACTATCTCTTGTATTTTCTGTATAAGTATTATGCTAATGTTGTCTGGCCCTTGGGCTTTTGTCTTGATGCGTCGGATGGCTTTCATGTTTAAGACAAGTTAAATATGAATTTACACTAAATGACATATCATTAGAACAAGAGTTTTCCGTTTAACACTTGTAATCAGAAGCATAGTCACAGCCACTTTGATACATGAAAGAAAACAAAGTGAACAGAAAAAAAATTTCCAGAATTGCGGCCGACTGAGAAAAGTTTTTTTTTTTTTTTGCGAAAGAGTGTGTAGGAAAAGGACAGGATATTGCAACTGTATGAAGGCTTAAGGTACGTTTCCCTCGGTGCGACTATTGCGATGATCGTGCAACGGTAATCGTTGAGCACTATTTCTTTGTATTTTCTGGAGTCGCGGCAGTCGCTCAGAGGAAAACAGCTTCATAGAAAATACAAAGAAATAGTGCTCAACGATTATCGTTGCACGATCATCGTTGAACGATCATCGCAATAGCCGCACCGAGAAAAACGTATCTTTAGACCTAATCACGCAGGTTAAGATTCGAATAAGAGAGTGGGTGTTGTATGTAGGCTGAAGTGTGTAGGTAGTAGGTAAATACTGTATTATTACCATTATATTAATTTATTATTAATGTTATTTATTATTATTATTATATTATATTATAATAATTAATATATTATAATAATATTATAATAATTATTATTATTAAATAATTATTATAATAATTATAATAATAATCATCATCACCACCACCACCATCATCATCATCATCATCATCATCATCATCTTGTACTGAACTTATTGGCCCCAGGCTGTTGTACACCACAATAAATATTAGTGAATAAATAAATTAGTTTAGTTATTAGTAATATCGCTCCTATTATATATACTAATAATCCATACTTAATGAATAAGACGCAAGCAAGAAAATAATTATTGTTTTAAAAAGTAAAAATAGCGACTCTCAGGTTGCAGAGAAATGTACCGGGGCGGCGCTTGGCACGACTACACCCCTGGTTAGATGGCAATTTTAGCCTATGGATGCACTTACTGACGGCGATGCACGTGGCCGTATGTGCAAGCATCCGTCGAAAAACCAACGTTTCTTATTCTGTACGATTAGATTATCCCCCTAATGTTATCGTTTATGTAAGGCTGTTATGCGTACGCTTACATTTCTGTTGTGAATTTAACCAAGCCTAATTACAACAGAGCGCTCTGACGTGGGCGAGACTTCCGCTATGTCTGACTGAGGGTGTTGGCCCGGTGTTGCAGGCAGGGGAAGCTCATACGATCCGCGTCTTCCTGCTGATGGCACAGTAACTCGAGGAGGAGTCTGACAGGTGCGCTAACTTGTTTGACCGCAAAGCACGCTCTCGACCTGGTCACTCTTTATTACGAAGTCTGTCCCCTCGCAGAAGACATCTCCGCTCAATCAGATTACATCACCTCAATCAGCGCTCGTGAAACCCTTGCCGGATTGTGATTTACTGACCCCTGCTTACGTGGACAGTTGATTTCATCATTTATAGGGTCCTGCCGTAGCTCAGTCAGCTAACAGATTTTCCCCAAACGGATCAGAGTTCGATTCCTGGCGGATTGTATAAGATTTCGTCATCGTCAGGTCTGTAAGTGTCAGCTTTAAGCCTGACCTCAGCGTTTTCTAAGGTTTGTCAGCTTATAAGCGCGCGATACCCGTTTGCCAGCTTTTTTCACGAGTGGTGTGCCAGTCTCTGCTTTGCATTTTTCGGTTTATTTCCATTTTCAGTTTATAGAGACGACAAGATAAAACTCAATTTCGTCCCTCAATGAAGATAGACAGAACTCTCTCTTCCATTGTGTGTTGCAAATTGAACTATGAGGGAAAGTGCCATGAATAATGTTTCGTGAAAATTATTTTGATAAAGCCAGACGTGTCACTGAAGACTAGGCCTATAATAAAAGTAATTCATAGTACTCTGGCTGCATTTGTTGTGTGTTTCACATTTTCAGTGCTGAATAATTTATTAATGCATGTATGGTACGATTTTTCTTATGAAAATAATAAATTAGTAGTGTCACCTTATTTTGTTGGTGTCAGCTTTTTTGAACACGGTTTCCAGCTTATTTCGGAATTTTAACTTGGAAGAACTGAAACGTACAGCAGAGTCCGTATAGGTCAGTTTCTGTCAGATGCGTTTCCAATTCACTGTGGGCTAAAGCAAGGAGATGCACTATCACCTTTACTTTTTAACTTTGCTCTAGAGTATGCCATTAGGAAAGTCCAGGATAACAGACAGGGTTTGGAATTGAACGGGTTACATCAGCCGCTTGTCTATGCGGATGACGTGAATATGTTAGGAGAAACTCCACAAACGATTAGGGAAAACACGGAAATTTTACTGGAAGCAAGTAAAGAGATGGGTTTGGAAGTAAATTCCGAAAAGACAAAGTATATGATTATGTCTCGTGACGAGAATGTTGTACAAAATGAAAATATAAAAATTCTAAATTTATCTTTTGAAGACGTGGAGAAGTTCAAATATCTTGGAGCAACAATAACAAATATAAATGATACTCGGGAGGAAATTAAACACAGAATAAATATGGGAAATGCCTGCTATTATTCGGTTGAGAAGCCTTTATCATCCAGTCTGCTGTCAAAAAATCTGAAAGTTAGAATGTATAAAACAGTTATGTTACCGGTTCTTTATGGTTGTGAAACTTGGACTGTCATTTTGAGAGAAGAACATGGTTAAGGGTGTTTGAGAATAAGGTGCTTAGGAAAATATTTGGGGCTAAGAGGGATGAAGTTACAGGAGAATGGAGAAAGTTATACAACACAGAACTGCACGCATTGTATTCTTCACCTGACATAATTAGGAACATTAAATCCAGACGTTTGAGATGGGCAGGGCATGTAGCACGTATGGGCGAATCCAGAAATGCTTATAGAGTGTTAGTTGGGAGGCCGGAGGGAAAAAGACTTTTAGGGAGGCCGAGACGTAGATGGGAAGATAATATTAAAATGGATTTGAGAGAGGTGGGATATGATGATAGAGAATGGATTGATCTTGCTCAGGATAGGGACCAATGGCGGGCTTATGTGAGGGCGGCAATGAACCTCCTGGTTCCTTAAAAGCCAGTAAGTAAGTAAGTAAATATGTAAGTAAGCAAGCCCTGTAATAATAGTCAGAATTGTCACCGCAACCACAATAATTCATTGTCATTATTATTATTGTTATTATCACCATCATAATCCCATTGTCCACACCTGTGGAGTAACGGTCAGCGCGTCTGGCCACGAAACCAGGTGGCCCGGGTTCGAATCCCGGTCGGATCAAGTTATCTGGTTGAGGTTTTTTCCGGGGTTTTCCCTCAACCCAATACGAGCAAATGCTAGGTAACTTTCGGTGTTGGACCCGGACTCATTTCACTGGCATTATCACCTTCATATCATTCAGACGCTAAATAACCTAGATGTTGATACAGCGTCGTAAAATAACCCAATAAAATAAAAAAAAATAAATAATGCAATTCTGATTGAGGTTCTGGCTGATAGGTACATTAGGACGTATCGAAAAAAAAATCCGAAATTCAAAACGTAAGTGCGTAAAAAAGTTGTCTTGTCTTTATTATAAGCAATAAAAAAACTAGATCTCTGATTACATTTTTCACCAAGCAGCAGAAAGTTTAAAGATTATCGTATAAAGTAATATTTCAATTTATTTTCTTATTTTCATAATTCTTCGGTGCATGGTCATTGGCGCTTAAGTCACTTCTTTCTTACAATTTTTATTTCCTGAAAAGCTACTAGAAAGAAAAACGTAAGTTTTCGTTTGGTATTATGGACTTGTGTCTGTGTGGAATACAAGTCATAATATAGTACGAGTAAAATGATCAATTTGCCTTAAGTTTTATTTTCTAACATTTTGTCGATATCAACGGTTTATGTCGACATATGCCCTTAGTATCATCAGTACATGATGTATTGGAGAAATGTTATGTTGACCACTTAAGATTTTTATGCCTTTGTACTTAAACTAAAGTCCCGCGCCGTGGCGTCGCGGTCTAAAGGCATCCTGCCTAGGACTCGCGTTACGGAATGCGCGATGGTTCGAGTACTCATGGGGGAAGAAATTTTCTCATGAAATTTCGGCCAGTGTATGGGACCGGTGCCCACCCAGCATCGTGATGCACTTGGGGAGCTATGACAAGTAGCGAAATCCGGTTGCGAATACCAGCTATAACGGCTGGAGGGATCATCGTGCTAACCACACGATACCTCCATTCTGGTTGGATGATCGTCCACCTCTGCTTAGGCATGTGGGCGTGAGGCCAGCAGCCGGCTGGTCGGTCTAGGCTCTTCACGGGCTGTAGCGCCACGGATTATTATTATACAGGGACATCACTTTATTTTTACCAACATTTTTAACATTAACCTGGCTATACACGGAAACTCAGTTGCCCCCTTCCATTACAGGAGTTTGATGTTACTAATGCAATATGTAAACAAATCAGTTTACTAGGTATAGGAGAGAAAAGTAGTGTATCCATTTATGTTGTAGGAAAATACGATATTACGATTTTCAGTTTTATTATCACTTTTACGGAATTTATCAAAATACAGTAGAGTAGTAACATTTTTTTTTTCAAAAACTCAACTTTTCAGGCGGCTATGTTCGTTATGTAATGTCTACTTTATTTAGCATATTAATTATTGGTGTTAACATACAATATAGAGAGCGCATTTAAATTGAGGGGGTCATAAGTAAAGGGCTGTAAGTGCACTTAAGTTACTTTTGAGAAAATGGGGTTTAAATATTTAAGCTTTCGTAAAATCTGTGAAATATTTATTTAAATTTTAATGTGTGATGCGATTAAAATATCCCTTTGCCACTAAAATTTCAGATACTTTAGCTTACACTGGATGCACTTAACTCATGTTATTACAAATGTCACTAGCATTCCTTTGCTTCTAGCCGCCTCAATTCAAAATAAGCTAATCTGAATTTTTAAATGAATTGCTGAAAATGGTTGCCGTTCATTACAATGCAGGCTTCAATTCTTTAATGCACATTATTAAAAACATTTTGAAGCGTATTCTCTGAAATTGAATTTATCGTTTCTTGAATATAATTTTTAGTGCGATATTATTAATATAGGTTCTTTCTTCTATAGAAAACGCAACCATATTTCTGAAATACACTGTACACTGCAGTGTTTACTTCAGTGCTTGAAGACTTCGAATGCAACAGCGGCCGTAAGTTTGTGTGTCTGACGGGAGCAAGGACATTAGTGAAGGGGTAGGAGTGAAGTACATTCAGAAATGCAGGTACAATAAAAATGCAAGTAAAAATAAAATGATGTCCCTGTATATTACTTAAACTAAAAGGTGTCAGTAACTGTATTAATGAGGAAGTCTGTAAGATTTATATTTTCACTACTGTTACACTCTAGAATATGAAAGACGAGACGCGGTACGAGACAAACGGTGGAAAGATGAAACACACAACATACTCAACAATCCAAGAAATGAAGCATTACAGGATATCAACTTCTAGGAATTTAGAAAAAACATCTACAGATTCATATTGCAGTCTTTGCAAACTAATGAAACATACGGATAGAAACGACCTCAGAAAAATTGTCCAGCACTTTCCAAAATAAATAAATCTACTAAATATTGGGAAGCACGAGGTTTATAAAACGTGTATGACTGTCCATTGTTTCCTTGCTTTTAAGATATATAAATAAATATCATTTAACTGTTAAGTTACATCGGACCTGGCATTTGCGACATCGTGTTGAGGAGCTGAGATGCAGTTGAGTGCAACATGGGATGCGGTCATCTTCTATCCGCTCGTTGAAGTCTCCGCAGCATCCAGCGTGCGCGGTCCATTAAGCATATATTCGCACGTGTTTCCTGGAAAACTGGCTCGACGAGGTGAGCAATCAGAGCACAAACCCGTCCTCACAGTTAACTTATCCTGGCAGCAAGCCCCGGCAGTGCGTGCTGCATACCTGTCAGGTTCTCTGTTTTGGTCCAGTGAGTCCTCGCTCGAATCCTAACGGATCTGTTGACACTTTGATTTCATCGCGTTTGATAAACGTGAGAGTTCTTGGGTCGTAGTTTTGAAACTGGATATGAATTCCAATTCTTTCGACCTCCTTGTGCTAACTGTGTGGTACGGTTTTAATTCTGTCATAAAAGAAGTCTTTTTTCCCTTAAACGTTCAAGGTCTCACTCACTCCGTTCATCCTGTCTGTGGTTTTCCTAAGGCGCTAAGACAAATGTCGGGATGAACCCTAAATGAAATGAGACTACGGTACGTAAAACGATTTTTACAAATGATTCACCATGAGTTTTGTTTTCAATCAGTTAAGGTATAAGTACACCTTTACATACAAACAATTTTATTTTGCATAATTTTGCTCTGTAAAATTTTTATACAATTGAGAATGGTATCAGAAAGGGAATGAAGTGACAGATCCCTTGAAATTATGTCTAAATTGTTTATAAAAATTATTTTGTTTATAATTTTGACATACAACTTGAAACATGATAGCTCATGCAGTTTTTAAGATAGAGCCACAGTTTCTTCATTGTTTTATAGCTAAAACTATTCATTAGTGCCTGACATAGAGCTATTTTTTATTTTTATTTACATTAATTAAATATTGCCATATATGTAACTTACAATAATATTTTATGTTTCATAAATCATGTAAAAAATCCATAGATAATTATTAATTATATTAATGTTATTTTACTCATTGTCAGGCACTGGGGGACATTTCAAGCTTCAAAATGACACCAATATCTTCTTGATATCACCATATTTGGCTGAGATATCATGTTTGAAAGAATTAAATATTCTAAAATTACTATTTGCAGGAAATGAGCCACAAACTTTCAGAGCCTAGAAGACTCCATCATCATATGTCACCCCTTAAGCAGCTTCATGTCTGTCCAGTTTCAGCTTCTTTCTGTCTCTCAAATACCTCCGTCTTGTTTTAACTTCAGGTGTTGAATGTTTTCTTTGGTATTTTTGTCCCTATTTCCATTGATGCAACAAATCCTGCGATGGTGTTTGTCCCAGGGTTTATGCCCATCCTCCTCAGAATTGTAATGTCTACTTTTGGACTCTTATTAAAATGACGTACAACATCACTGACACACACATTTACAGTTTTATGACTAACAATAAAAGATTATAAATTACTTCATTATCTAAAAAAGTTTTTTCAATCTAATGATCATGCCCAGATATCTATGCATCTATTTCGGGACTAGAAAGAAGTTTATTTTACAAACAATGCTGGACGAGGGGATTGACTGCTACGACGATCACTCCAAAAGTAATGCACTTCAAAAGTAAGTGACCGTGGCTGATGACGCAACATTTTGGAAAATGGGACTTATCTGAAAAACCATAAGGCATAAATCGAAAATTCTTATATCAAATTAAAGAGGAGAAAATTCTCTATTAAAATAGTTACATTTTTTAAATTCTAATGTTTCATCATTTTTTGCGTTTTGTGGGTGTATACATATACCTTAAGTATTGCGGGTCTTTACCGTGGATAGAACTTTGAATAATAATAATAATAATAATAATAATAATAATAATAATAATAATAATAATAATAATAAATTTATTTATTCTGGCCTTATTAAGGCCATCAGGCCATCTCTTCCACGCCACCAGAAATATGTATAGGACAACATACAGCGAAAAAAAAAAAAACAAATTAATGACGTTCATTCAAACAAAGCAAGAACATTTACAATGACAGTAACACAAAACAAAAAATATAATGCATAAACATTAAAAATGTTAAATTTGTATACTATTAAAGAAAGCTTAAGTTCTATAGTCTGATCCGTTTGGGTATGGATAATATTAATTCGTTATTATAAAGCTATTATGATAGTAGGAAAAATTTCTTGCTGGTTATATGTTGATTAAAAGATGGGACATATATGACAATCAACAATGCATAATCTTAAAGGACAAATGAAAATCGTAGATGATTAAGATGGCTACTACAAATCAACAGCGGGCACAATGTGTTCTTTGATATGTTAAATTTGAGAATGTTAAAAGAGTTCAAAGGGAATTTCGAGGTGAGTATGGTGTGCGTAATGTACCTAAATACGATTTCATAATGTTGTGGTATCGAACATTTGTAGAAACAGGTTCTGTGTTAAAAAAAAAATAACATGCAGGAGGTCGCAGGCGAAACCCAGTACGAGAAGCAGCTATCTCTTGACTTGGTCTCCAAACTCCCAGATCTAACCCCTCCTGACTTCTTCGTATGGGGTTTTGTTAAAGACATTGTCTATTCACAAAAACCTAGGAAAATTATTAATCTGAGAGTAAAAATTACTCAAGCTTTTCAACAAATCACCCCTCTTATGTTACAACGGACATGGGCTGAATTGCATCACTGTTATGAGTTGTGCAGGGTGCGCAATGGGGGTCATGTTGAGCTCTGAGGAATCTCCCATCTTTCAGTGTTGTATGCACAAAGTTTCAACAAATAAAGTTCATTAGTAAATGTTTTACGGTGTTTTTATTTTATCCATACCCAAATAGATCACCCTGTATATTAATATTATTAATCTAAATAATACTAAACGAAAAAGGCAATTAATCATGTAAACAAGAAATACAATAATAAATGATTATACAACCGACACATCTAGTAGGCCTAATTTATTAATAACAAATTTCGTTAGACTAAAAGTGCGTGGAGTAACGGTCAGCGCGTCTGGGCGCGAAACCAGGTGGCCCGGGTTCGATTCCCGGTCGGGGCAAGTTACCTGGTTGAGGTTTTTTCCGGGGTTTTCCCTCAACCCAATACGAGCAAATGCTGGGTAACTTTCGGTGTTGAACCCCGGACTCATTTCACCGGCATTATCACCTTCATATCATTCAGACGCTAAATAACCTCAGATGTTGATACAGCGTCGTAAAATAACCCAATAAAAAATAAATAAAAGTGCGTTTCTAATTTCGTTAGCGTCCGGCAATCCCTGATGTGACTGATAGAGAATTTCAAAGACGAGGTAGTGATACCGTATAAGAGAATGAATATTACGTTCTGTGATGAGGGATAGGAAGAAATGCTTGATTCTAATTCCGTACTGTTGTGATAATCTGAAAGCGTGCTGCTAGGTAAGTAGGAGTAGAGATAAGCAAGAGTTTATATAGCAGTGTCAGTGAATGCATGATTCTTCGTTCCTTCAGGCGAACCCATCATAGAAACTGAAGGGATGGTATTACATGTTAAAAGTTTTGCGTATTGCAGATGAATCTTATACACATGAGCACTCTAGAATCTCTCAGATAGGTTATGGGTTATATTCGTCAGCAAGAAATCACAATAATCAAAATAGGACATCATAAGGTAAATGGTAGAAATTTCCTCATTTGGTCTTAACAATGGAGCAATGAGAATATTTTCTTACATAAGGGCTATTCCATATGAAATCGATCAGTAAAAAACCTCGCACTTTTTTATACTCTAATTTTTTTCCCTATTTATACAAGGTGCTGAGGGGAGTGTATTTTCAAAAATATACTATCGAAAGTCAAACGGTTTTCGTATTATTGAGCGACAAATTCAGCGCTCAGAACTCTGGAACCGTTTACTGCAGAACATTGAACGAGAGCTTGTTTTGAAGCTGACATTTGGTAGGTTATGTTAAGAAGTAATACTTATTTTTATTGGATACAGAGAGACATATAATCTGGCTTTACTTGCTTTTAGGCTTTTTGGTCATTTGTAAAAATGTAAAAAAATATTGAGAAAAAACCTTGCCTTATTAAGAGGGATTCGGCATTGTTTGCTTAGTGGTACGGCAATAAGTTTCGAGGGTATTAAATAGATTATTTTCACATGCCTGGACTTAAACGGCGCAGTACCGCACGCACTGGCCGAGAGCTGAAGATAAGCGAGCGTTGGGCGTCATTTTACTCCTGTGTTTATGAAAACCTGTGATAAAGCTAGCACAGTCATGACTGCTAGACGACACATTACGTGTTTGTCTTCTGGTCTTGCTTGTCTCGGCTAGCTCCCGTCTCACAGTCAGCTGGTTAGTTCACGCGCGTACTATTTATTTTCTTTATTTGATATTTTCAATACTTTCTTATCAACATACCATCAGTAAAAAATATGTGTTTATTTGTACTTTCAAAGCGGAATCTAACTATATATTTAAAAAAAAAAAAATTCCCCTAGCCAAAGGCGTCTTAATGAGGAAAAATCTAAATTTCTCCATTTCCATAAAAAGTAAGAAAATCTGTTTATATGTCAATATAAACTTTAATTTCTCAGCATCAAAATAAACCATGATTTTGATCATTGGGTGAAAGGGTTTCGGAGCTACAACAATTTAAAGTTGCTAATTTTATGAAAATACGATAAATTTAAATATTTTTAATTTAAACACTATGAAGTTCTGATGCCTCAAACTTTGCACAAAGCATTGTATCACAGTTCTCTACGTACAAAAAAAAGTTTTATTGTATTTAGAAATTGTAAGGTCAATTTTCTCTATATTTCGGTCGATTTGAGATGGAATAGCTCATATGTATGTTACCTGACTATTCCGATTTAGGTCACTGTCCATAAAGAAACCAAGATTCTTAACGGTTTCAGAATATTCTATTGATTTACCATTTAGCTTTGTGCGTGGGAGGTTGTCGCGGTTAAGTGTGCCAAGCAGATGTTGATGTTCAATTACAAGAATCATACATACTAGACTATTCATCTCTTAGTGTCGATGTTAGAAATTGTAGGGTGCTTTGCCTGTTTCCATCTTGGACATATTTTTATGATCTATTTGTTGAGGCCTTCACGTAGCCTCATAGATCATGAGATATATCCTACAGCACAGAATTTCCGTGATACTCTGACCGTCTAACAAAATATCCATATAAATTTCCTCAATTATTAATGTAAAATATTTGTTCAGCTATGATGGGTTTTGCTATAATGATGTATGTTCGTGACCGCGAAAATATTTGTATAGTGATAAACAACTTGTTCCTAAAAGTTGACTTTATTTGTACACGAATTGAATTTGAGTTGTAACAGATATTTTTCACACGCTCGTTTACTTAGCAGAAGGGCGTTATTGATTTTGTGGAAATGTATTTTACAACATCAACACGAAGTGGGGAATGAGACAACACTGAATGCAACCAGATGTGATATTTCGGCAGGCAATGGGTAATAGCGTGTTCAATACATATTCATAATAGAATTGTACTCCTGCTCTTGCAGTACGCAAGAATAAATCTTCAAATTAGGTGTGTGATACACTTGATAAATCTGGTATTTTGTTCAGTAGGTTAAAACAAGATTATTTATATGATTTTATTATACTCAAATTTTCCGATAGTCATTTTTTTTCCCCCCGTAAGGATGGAATATCCGAATTTATATCTATGGAAACAGACAAAAACAAATGAATGCCAATTTATCACTAGAAATGTCTGCTGATTCCAGTTCAGTACGACCAAGATTGATAGATCAGAAATAAAGTCAAACATAGTATTTTATTTAATGTGCCTGCCACCTTAACAAATCGATAGCTTATGTACAGAAAAAAAAAAAGATGTGATAATATAAACACTTGTGTTCTTTGAGTTTGTTTACGAGTTCTTTGATAGCATTGTAAACTGAATGTGTGTCCATCTCTTTGTATTGCTGGTTCCAAGTTCCACATTATTAGTCGTCTTTTGTCACTGTACTTTTAACATGAAGGTTTTTGTTCGAAGTACAAGAGAAAAAAAAAGTAACGTTTTTTTACGTTAAAGGTTTAAGTTACTCTAACGTCACTCATGACACCATGGAAACAGAAGTATAAAATGAACTTCGAAACTCGTGATTTTCCACGAGGTCCGTTAAATAACGAACTAAAAAATATTCTTTTCTCTTCTCTTCTCTTCTCTTCTCTTCTCTTCTCTTCTCTTCTCTTCATGAATTTCTTGTATCTCATCATTCTCTTTTCTTGTTTGTCCTATTCACATAATGTTGCCTGTTATCAAGCGTTGGCACTATACAGGGTGATTATAAAGTAAGTACCCATTTCTAGGAACACGGACTTCAACGAAGCTGAAATGATAATTATAAGGAAGTACAGTGATATACCATACAAAATCACCGCATTTCGATATGACCATCTCGCATGTCTCGACACATCTCCCAGCGTTGCACCGAGTGTCGAAACACCCGTTCCAAAATATCCGGTGTAATGAGGCGTACAGCGTCTCTGATGCGACGTTTGAGTTTGTCCACATCTCTTATCTTGACCCTGTACACTTAAGACTTCACAAATCCCCAAACAAAAAAATCTAGCGGTGTTAAGTCTGGAGAACGGGATGCCCACAACCTTGTTGGCCCACGGCCAATCCATCGTCCCGGTAATGTAGCATTAAGATAATCCCGGACAATGAGAGCGAAATGGGCTGGTGCCCCATCCTGTTGGTAAACAACAGTGTCCAGAATTCCATTGGCTACCAACTGAGGCTCAAGAAATTGTTGCAGCATATCTAGGTAACTGTTTACAGTAATTGTCGGTTCGCCAAACATGAAAGGTCCATAAACCGTCGATTTTGTTATTCCCAACCAAACGTTAACTTTCGGTGTATCCCTCTGCCATTCTCGGATCTCATGTGGTTGTTCCGTAGCCCAAATTCTACAATTATGACGATTCACTACGCCACACGTGTGAAATGTTGCCTCATCGGAAAACAACACATTGTTCATCAATTGTTCTTCTTCTGTAGCCTGCACTAAATCAGCACACATAGCCTCTCGGGCGGCGTAGTCCTCTTGCTCAAGGTGATGCAGGACTTGAATTGTGCAGGCGATAGTGCAATGTTTTCCAAACTGTCGACTGAGGGACACCGAGTTCTCTGCTAAGCCGCCTGGTGGAAGCAGATGGGCTACGTGTGATAGCCTCCTCAATACGCGCCACGGTGTCATCTGATGTGGATGGCCGCCCAGAACGTTTAACATCGGCAACATTGCCTGTCCTCTTGAATTTGTTCACCAACTTGCTTATGGTTTTCCTGTGTGGCCCAGGTTTTCGGAACCTACGATTGAAGTCCTCTTGGATCCGTTGGTATGTCCATCCACGCAACCTTCCACAAACAACTGCTATTCGTCCTTCAATGGAGAGCATTCTTTCAAATTAACTGAAAATAAAAAGTAAAAAATTGCTATTTCACAAAAATGGGTACTTACTTTATAATCACCCTGTACTATAGAGCAGCGTTTCTCAAACTATGGTCCGCGGATCACCTGTGGTCCTCGAGGTCTGCCCTTGTGGTCCTTCAAAAGAGACAGAAGAATAAATAAAATTCAAACGAATTGCGTATTACACTAGTGTACTATAGCTGAAACTCTCAGAGTTTGTAAATGACACATGGCAATCGCCTTTCACTTTTTCTCCCAGTACTAATATTTTATTAAATTTCTTACCCTATCCGTTTACCCACTCTACTCTCAGCAACAAAAGAGGAATTTAAAGCACTATGAACTATGAACGTGGCGTTTCTCGCCATCTTTTCCCTGCACATCTGGTGCCGCGCCTGTAACCCAGCCAGGGACCACCCGAATTCATAACAGAGGACCAAAGTACCGAACCTTTTCGTGTATTGATGACTTTCTTGATAGTTTTGCCGACACTCAATCTGCGCATTGAAATGGGCACGTACAGTACGTCGTACAGCAATAATAGAACGTGTCAAATTGCAGCTTTACTTGTCGAAAATCGGGAATGTTGCTGCATTAATTTTTTTATTTGTTTTTCCAGATGACGATATAAGAAATTTTAGACTCCGCCTATTTGAAAATCCGACAGGTTTACTTTTTACACTTGCGTGTTTCGTCTCTAAGTGCCGTTTCAATTTCGCGGGTTCCATACACTCGTTTAAAGCACTTCGTAACAAACAATCGAGGTTTTGATTCACTCTCATTGCCACACCAAGTAAATTCAAGTTCCAAATAACTCTTGTCATATTTAAGAAAAAAATTTCTCTTTGAATAGCTACCACTAGGACTAGGTATTTCTTTAATGACACTATAACTGATATTAATATATTTCTTCACACACAGCTTCTGAACTATTAGCATTGCCTAAATGGAGCGTATTATCATGTTCCTTTCTTTTCAAAGATCCGGATCGAAATCAGTTTTCCATTATTTATAATGGTCACTATTTAACAGAAACATGGACAACTACTGCGTGTACCACATAAGAAGGATTTCAAACAACTAACTGCTAACAGACAAGCGATGAATCAACAATTCACAGAATTTGTTATAAGTTACTTGTGATTGCTACAAAAAATATAATTAGAAAAGTATATTATAATTAATTAATTAATTAATTCTATTTTTAAATATGTCTCCTGGTATTAAAATATGCTACAAAAATGACAAATTTGCTTTCGAGGGGAACAAGAGTAAGGTGGTCCGCGGAATTATTCTGACTTAAAAAAGTGGTCCCACTTCAAAAAAGTTGAGAAACGCTGTATAGAGGATTTCACGTTAAGAAAAAAAGCATTGAGCATATGGGGCTATTCCATCAAATGAGCAGTTGCCATAGAAACGCCTGCATACCACATACTTACTTACTTACAAATGGCTTTTAAGGAACCCGAAGGTTCATCGCCGCCCTCACATAAGCCCGCCATCGGTCCCTATCTTGTGCAAGATTAATCCAGTCTCTATCATCATGTCCCACCTCCCTCAAATCCATTTTAATATTATCCTCCCATCTACGTCTCGGCCTCCCCAAAGGTCTTTTTCCCTCCTGTCTCCCAACTAACACTCTATATGCATTTCTGGATTCGCCCATACGTGCTACATGCCCAGCCCATCTCAAACGTCTGGATTTAATGTTCCTAATTATGTCAGGTGAAGAATACAATGCGTGCAGTTCTGCGTTGTGTAACTTTCTCCATTCTCCTGTAACTTCATCCCGCTTAGCCCCAAATATTTTCCTAAGCACCTTATTCTCAAACACCCTTAACTTATGTTCCTCTCTCAGAGTGAGAGTCCAAGTTTCACAACCATACAGAACAAACGGTAATATAACTGTTTTATAAATTCTACCTTTCAGATTTTTTGACAGCAGACTGGATGACAAAAGCTTCTGAACCGAATAATAACAGGCATTTCCCATATTTATTCTGCGTTTAATTTCCTCCCGAGTGTCATTTATATTTGTTACTGTTGCTCCAAGATATTTTAATTTTTCCACCCCTTCGAAGGATAAATCTCCAATTTTTATAGTTCCATTTCGTACAATATTATGGTCACGAGACATAATCATATACTTTGTCTTTTCGGGATTTACTTCCAAACCGATCGCTTTACTTGCTTCCAGTAAAATTCCCGTGTTTTCCCTAATCGTTTGTGGATTTTCTCCTAACATATTCACGTCATCCGCATAGACAAGAAGCTGATGTAACCCGTTCAATTCCAAACCCTCTGTGTTATCCTGAACTTTCCTAATGGCATATTCTAGAGCAAAGTTAAAAAGTAGAGGTGACAATGCATCTCCCTGGTTTAGCCCGCAGTGAATTGGAAAAGCATCAGAAACTGACCTATACGGACTCTGCTGTATGTTTCATTGAGACACATTTTAATTAATCGAACTAGTTTCTTGGGAATACCAAATTCAATAAGAATATCATATAATACTTCCCTCTTAACCGAGTTATATGCCTTTTTGAAATCTATGAATAACTGATTTACTGTACCCTTATACTCCCATTTTTTCTCCATTATCTGTCTTATACAAAAAATTCGATCAATAGTCGATCTATTACGCCTAAAACCGCACTGATGATCCCCAATAATTTCATCTACGTACGGAGTTAATCTTCTCAAAAGGATATTCGACAAAATTTTGTACGACGTCAACAAAAGTGATATATCTCGAAAGTTACCAAAGTTGGTTTTGTCCCCCTTCTTAAAAATAGGTACAATTATGGACTCCTTCCATTGTTCTGGTACAATTTCCCTTTCCCAAATAGTAAGTACAAGTTTATAAATTTCGCTATATAATGCACTTCCACCCTCTTGTATTAATTCTGCTGGAATTTGATCGATACCTGGAGACTTGTACTTTTTCAGATTTTCTATCGCAATTTCGACTTCTGAAAGCGTGGGTTCGGGTATAAATGGCTCAGCAGTTTGTATTTCAATCACATAGCTTGTACAATGTATTAGACAAGGTCCATAAAACCAATGCTTTTTTTTTTTTAACGTGGAATCATCTTTAACAACTCTCCTCCGGGGTTTGTGACACTCGTAATTTCGTACTGGGCGGACGACGCTGTAGCAACTGCTGTCGTCGATGAAGCGACTGGTTTTCGATGCGACTGCTCGCACGCTCGAACTCGTTCTGCACATAACAGTACGCAGACAGGTGGGCAGCAGCCTCTGCTTTTTGTCGGGTTGTCTGTCGCGTGGATGAGACATCGGGTAACAACCTGTGGACCGTAAAACCGTTACCAGAGCTAGCGGAAGCCCACAACTCCCTTCCCAGGCCCGCGCAATTAAAACAAAGTGTAACAGTAAGGCGGTCGGGCGCCGGTAGCGCCCAAGGGCAATATACCGCGCAAGGAAATTGCTTCCACTATTGATGTCGGTCATTAGAGCGCGGTTCACGATAAAGATAGCCTCTAATAAGTTATATTTTGATATCGTCTAGGTAGTAGCCCACTAGTTTTGAAGTTTAATGAGATAGGTCGTACTCTGTGGGGCTTTATGGCAGAAATTCTCAAATGCCATTTCTGGGAAAGGAAATTTTGCTTACCAAATTGGTCGATAGCAACATCCTGCGTAAGATTGCGGTTCCGATACCCAGATACTAACAACTTCCCGTTAAAGGGACTGCAATTCGATTCCCGATATAATTTATTGTGGTGTACGTGAATATGATGGAAGGAGTCCATAATTATTGTACCTATTTGTAAGAAAGGCGACAAGACTAACTGTAATAACTTTCGAGGAATATCACTTTTGTTGACGTCATACAAAATTTTGTCGAATATACTTTTGAGAAGATTTTGATTATAGCTTAAAGATTGATTATTCAAAATACTGATATAAGTAAGAGTAGTAATTGGCTTAGCTGATCATTAAAATCAAAATGAATTACAAATTAAAATTATTTTTTTATTTTTTTTTTTCAAAATTCAAAATGGTGGCATTTTACTATGCAGTGATGAAGCGTTTCCCTCATAACTCATAAACTTGTTAACTTTTTCATGTTCTTTCTTTTATTTTATTGCTGAAACTCATGTTTACAATATCATGCTCTTTGAACTACATTCCTTAATAAATAATATCTTTTGTGTTAGAGAAAATACTGATATTCGACCATTTTAAGTGAATTTATTTATTTATCAGACAGTCTATCAAAGATAGAGAAGTGAGCTTGCGTCATATTTTAGATATGGCATGCATAAATACACACAAAAATCTCATCACAGAATGTTGGATAATTTTTTAGTTATGAGGGAAACGCCTCATCACTACACAGTGAACAGAATTTTGGAAAAAAAAATGTAAATCATTTTTTAAATCGTAAAAATATATAGGCCTATATACTTTTCATATAGCACAAGGACAGTGCTTTACACGTACTATTTGTCATTATTGTACAAGATACAGTAATGGAGGAAAAAAATGTTGAAAATTTCGAAACTTTTACTGCTGTAAGCTGTACCTAACCCCTTAAGTGAAGTTTGGATTATTTAAATAAATTTCAGTACATATCAAATGCAGTGATTTGTTTCGTATAATGTACATTATATTAATTTAACACTGCGTTTTGCGTATGAATTTTACGTAGGATTGTAGCATACATAGAAGGCAGTGGTTTTCATTACAACTTTAGAGCAGTTATTTCTAATATTTGAACATACTTTCAATCGTGGCGGCCGTTTCCTGTAATGACGAGAAAAACATTTACTTACTTACTTACTGGCTTTTAAGGAACCCGGAGGTTCATTGCCGCCCTCATATAAGCCCGCCATTGGTCCCTATACTGAGCAAGATTAATCCAGTCCCTACCATCATATCCCACCTCCCTCAAATCCATTTTAATATTATCTTCCCATCTACGTCTCGGCCTTCCCAAAGGTCTTTTCCCCTCTGGCCTCCCAACTAACACTCTATATGCATTTCTGGATTCCCCCATACGTGTTACATGCCCAGCCCATCTCAAACGTCTGGATTTAATGTTCTTAATTATGTCAGGTGAAGGATACAATTCGTGCAGCTCTGCGTTGTGTAACTTTCTCCATCCTCCTGTAACTTCATCCCTCTTAGCCCCAAATATTTTCCTAAGAACCTTATTCTCAAAAACCATCAATCTCTGTTCCTCTCTCAAAGTGAGAGTCCAAGTTTCACAGCCATACAGAACAACCGGTAATATAACTGTTTTATAAATTGTAACTTTCAGATTTTTTGACAGCAGACTAGATGACAAAAGCTTCTCAACCGAATAATAACAGGCATTTCCCATATTTATTCTGCGTTTACTTTCCTCCCGAGTGTCATTTACATTTGTTACTGTTGCTCCAAGATATTTGAATTTTTCCACCTCTTCGAAGGATAAATTTCCAATTTTTATATTTCCATTTCGTACAATATTCTGATCACGAGACATAATCATATACTTAGTCTTTTCGGGATTTACTTCCAACCCTATCTCTTTACTTGCTTCAAGTAGAATTTCCGCTTGTGGATTTTCTCCTAACATATTCAGGACGAGAAAAACACTATCGTGCAAAAAACGTGTATTTCCGAGAAAATCGCGAAATCATTTTTTTCAACAATAGTCTACGTTCTACTATCAGAAAGTAAGAATTTTAAATAGGATGAAATTGTATTAGTTTTTATTGAGCGTTAGTCTAAATTACGCCATAATGAACCTCCTGGTTTGTATTTCTAAGCTACCTTTCTCTCCACAGGCCAATCAGTGTATACCTTATTTTATTTCAAGGAGTGCAGTTCGGTGGCTCCTTTGAACACCCATTTACAGATTTATGACTTCTTACACAAACAACTCTGACAATTCCATCCTGTCCCCTCGTCCCAACATTGCACAGTTGCCAGAATCCCGATGACCTTCGAAATTATGCAGTGAAACTGACGGGATTATTGGAATTCGGAAGAGATGCGGCAACTCTGCCTCCACGTGGATTTGACGGGCACCTGTCAATTTTTCTGAACGAGGGTTGTGATTGGTTACTAACAAGAGAAGACAAGATTTACGTCATAGTAAGTAAGACATTTATTTATGACAACCAATTAGTAGGGGGCAGTAGAAGGTCTGTCGGCAAAGTCCTTTCTATGAAACTGAACTCCATGAAAAAAATAGAGTATACTCACCATCGAAGAGAGCAACAGTTCAATTCCTAACAGCCTGAACAAAGTGGCTGCCAGGGGAATTCCTCTGCCATTCTCACTTTACCGTTGCTTCATTGTCGCTATGTTATAATCTCAACGTCTAGTTCAAAAAGGAACGTTGCATAAAGACATAATTATCGAAGTGTTTCCTTATCATTGTCACTTCCATAATAAAAGTTATACATGGACTTGTACTTTACTATTCTAATTAAAATAATGAGATCATAAAAGCGCCGTAGTAATGAAACAAACATAAATTTACACAAACACTTTTAAAGCTTAGCCACACCCATAATACAGTTGTCAGATAAATCACATCTGTTACTTTGTACATTGTTGCACACAGGAAACCATGAAAAGAGGAGTTAAATGCAATGTTGGCAGTTTCTTGTTTCGTTAATGGACGTCGTTTGATTGCACAATGCCCACAAAACTCTGATATTACGAATCCAATTTTTTTTATGTTCATTTTGTAATCGATTATTTGACGACTCTGTGTCAACTGTACGATCTAGCGCCGGTATAATTGATTATAGTGGGATGGTCTTTAGCGAAATGTTCGATGGTTCGCCAAAGTATTACGTGACATCAGGGTTGCCACCAGTCTCGAATTTCGCGGGGCAGTCCCGATTTCGACTTCGCTGTCGTCCCGCGTCCTGCCGTCATGTCAGTCGGAACAGTAATTGTCTCGATTTTTGGGACTTTTATTTATTTTAATTCACTGAAGTAATATTCCTGTTTTTTATCATATGCAATTTATTTTAATATTTGAATATTTTTCTTTGAGGGACACCTGTATTCATGAACAGAATAAAAGCTAATTCCAACAAGTTATTTTGCTTTAAGTTTTATGAAAATGCTCTCTTTTCTGCCTTCACATGAATATCGATTTCTCTGAAAACAACTCTTTATACAAACTTGAATCATTATCATTCAAAGGAAACTGTCAAATTTATTTGACAAGCATTCACGAAGCACCTACTGTACTGGTAGTTACTGTCAATTTGGAATATTCTGTCTGTACACAGAATATAATGTTTTAAAAGTCATACTGCTGTAAGTTTTAAAATGACTATTTTATTTATTTTTATTTTATTGGCTTATTTTACGACGCTGTATCAACATCTAGGTTATTTAGCGTCTGAATGAAATGAAGGTGATAATGCCGGTGAAATGAGTTCGAAAGTTACTTAGCATTTGCTCGTATTGGATTGAGGGAAAACCCCCGGGAAAAACCTCAACCAGGTAACTTGCCCCGACCGGGGTTCGAACCCGGGCCACCTGGTTTCGCGGCCAGACGCGCTGACCGTTACTGCACAGGTGTGGACCCAAAAATGACTATTACACTTTTACTACGTCATACTACTTTTGACTAATAAAACGGTACGAAAGGACGTCGTTCAACCAATCATGGCAACAATTTTATCGCGTCCCCTAGCATTTGTTTAATTTTATCGCTTCCATAGCATTTGTTTGTTTTTATCACTGCTCTAGCATTTGTTTCTTTGTTTGCCAACATTTCAAACTGCACTGGTCTGGACGTCAAAAAAAAAAAAAAAAAAAAAAAAAGAGAGAGAGAAAAAAAAGAGAAAATTACAAACCACTCAAGTCCGAAATGAGTCCGAGATCCAACGCCGAAAGTTACGCAGCAATTCTTCTTCAATTGGTTGAGGGAAAACTCCGGAAAAAAACCTCAACGAGGTAAGTTAACTTAACCGGGCCTACAGAAAAATAGGCATTTAACCTATACTGTTTTCGCTGTAAGAAAAATCCTAATGTAAACATAAGCACGTTGCTGTCATACCCGTGATTGGCTCCCGTCGAAACAATCGCATGACGCAGGAAAATATAGTTCGTATTTCGAAACCACAATCTTGTATTATTTGAAAATAAAAAATTGAATTCTAGTTGCTAAATACGATGAAAAATTTAACTTCATTCATGTGTAAAACGCTATGTAAAAGAAAAGCTACTTTTATATTTTGTTATGTACCATGAACGCGGATGAATACCAACAGTAATACCGAGGTAGTCTGTTCTTGTAATAAGCTGGCGTCACTTGAGCTCGTAGTTGTTCATGTAAGCACGTGGTACTGAAGTATGGCTTCTGCATCCTCAACTGTCCATTTTGAAGACATT
Organism: Periplaneta americana; assembly: GCF_040183065.1. Lineage (NCBI taxonomy): Eukaryota > Metazoa > Arthropoda > Insecta > Blattodea > Blattidae > Periplaneta > Periplaneta americana. The sequence goes on from NC_091122.1 coordinate 176,055,185, forward strand.
AGACTTAAAAATAATTTAATTGCAGGAATTATAAAGTAAATGTTTCCTAAGCAAACGAATGCATAGAAGTGAGGTTAGGCCTACTTGACGAGTAACGGGAAATGTTTAACATGAAACAGAATGTACAACAGTAGGTGGGAACACGTACTGAGAATCTATGGTGCCAAATAGTGGCCAATGAAGCCTCATTTCAGTCACGTGCTATTGTTTACATTTGGATTTTTCTTACAGCGAAAAGATTATAAAATCCGAGGTCTGATTATAATTTAGGGTTTGGCGTCATTTGTGGTCTGGAAAATTTTCCTGTTGGTATAAACTGTTGCGAAACACCCGTTTATAAACAGATTATTATGTTCTGACTTAACCTGTACCGCGCTTCGTTTGTCGATGAGAGAAATCTGAGACTCTAATGAGATTCTAACCAGAGCTCGTTAATACAAAACAGACCATTTCCGTGGTGGGTACTGACATCTGTACGTCATTACAGGAAGCTGCCTGCAACCCCAGATGGTGCAAGGGTCAGTTGTGATGCCCTCCGGATTTCTGCGCCCCATTGCAGCCCCCCACCTCTTCCCTACATACCCTCTCACCCTCGGAAGCAGGGTGGAGTTTTTAATAGCATTCATTGTACATGAGGCAAGATTCCCGAAAATTAGTTTCCTTGTTCCAGATTTTTATTATCACCCCCACTTTGTTGGCGCATATAAATAGGGATGTATTTGTTTGAGTAAATCCGATTTGAACCCTCTCCTCTCTGGAAATGTAATTAAAATTGGGAACATTTTAATTTAATCCGCAAATCCCAGAACGATGTAAAGCTTGAACTATAAGCTTTTATCCCCAATTGTAATTTGTCCTTGAACCGGTACCCCATGAATCAATACGACTGTGGGGGGGAGCTGCAGGTAGTGAACCGCAAGGATTGTATGTGGTAAACTACTGAGGTATTTCCCAAGACAGGTTTTCTGAAATCGTGAATGGTTTTGTGGGAACTCAAGAGAGAACAATGAGTTTTTTAAGAGCACTTATCCACTGTGTATCGGATCGCAATGTAGACACAGACAACTGTTTACAAATGGGTTGATCATACCATGAACTGCCAGTTCTTCCTCTGTATAACATATGATAATCAAATACAACTGTTGGTAGACTATGCGCATCATTAACCAAACGGATGGAGGGTGGAGTCGGTTTTCCTCTGCCAGAGACAGTGGTTCAAATTCCCGCAAACTTGTGGTTGATAGACATATCGGAATACTTTCTTCTGCGAGCATATCATAATTTTTTTTATCATCTCGTCAGATCATCACACTTACATCGCAATCACCACCTCTATCCTTGATACACATTAATTTAGGGATTTTTCCTTACTTCTAAACTCATCATTTCTTAGATAATTTTCCGAATGATTGTCATAAGAGTCATGTTTGTAAATTCTGTTGAACCTAAAAAAACATAAATTAGACCGGGGAGAGGACGGTATTTTTTGGTCAAAAGTGAGTGAATTTTCAATTTTTTTTTCTTTAAAATATTCTGTGATATGTGTGAAATGCATTGCATAACATTTTGTGGGTATTTGTGCCCTTATCGGATGTAGAGACGCCATTTTTAAACTTCCTGCGAGGACGGTATTTTGTGGTGAAAAATGAGTAAATTTAAAAAAGAAAATCTTTCAAATACTCTGTGATATGTGTTGTAAGCATTGCGTAATATTTTGTGGGTATTTGTGCCCTTATCGGATGTTGAGACGCCATTTTAAAACTTCCCGCGCGAACGGTATTTTGTGGTGAAAAATGAGTAAAAAAATCTTTCAAATACTCTGTGATATGTGCAGAATGCATTGCGTAATATTTTGTGCATATTTGTGCCGTTATCGGATGTTGAGACGCCATTTTTAAACTTTCTGCGAGGACGGTATTTTGTGGTGAAAAATGAGTTAATTTTCAAAAAATTGTAAAATACTCTGTAATGTGTGTGGAATGCATTGCATAATATTTTGTGCATATTTGTGCCCTTATCTGATGTTGAGACGCCATTTTTAAACTTCTCGCGCGAACGGTATTTTGTGATGAAAAATAATTAAATTAAAAAAAATTCTTTAAAATACTCTGTGATATGTGTGGAATGCATTGCATAACATTTTGTTGGTATCTGTGCCCTTATCGTATGCTGAGACGCCATTTTTAAACTTCCTGCGAGGACGATATTTTGTGGTGAAAAATGAGTAAATCTTCAAAAAAAATTCCTTTCAAACACTCTGTGATATGTGTGGAATGCATTGCATAATATTTTGTGAGTATTTGTGCCCTTATCGGATGTTGAGACGCCATTTTTAAACTTCCTGCGAAGACGATATTTTGTGGTGAAAAATGAGTAAAACTTCAAAAAAATTCCTTTCAAACACTCTGTGATATGTGTGAAATGCATTGCATAATATTTTGTGAGTATTTGTGCCCTTATCGGATGTTGAGACGTCATTTTTAAACTTCCTGCGAAGACGATATTTTGTGGTGAAAAATGAGTAAATCTTCAAAAAAAAAAATCCTTTTAAACACTCTGTGATATGTGTGAAATGCATTGCATAATATTTTGTATTTGTGCCCTTATCGGATGTTGAGACGCCAGTTTTAAACTTTCTGTGAGGGCGGTATTTTGTGGTGAAAAATGAGTAAATTAAAAAAAAAAATCTTTAAAATAATCTGTGATATGTGTGGAATGCATTGCATAACATTTCGTGGATATTTGTGGCGTTATCGGATGTTGAGACGCCATTTTTAAACTTCCTGCGCTATGGATTTGTAAATCACACGCCCCCTTTTATTGTTGTTTCCGGTAACTTCATTTCTTTTTTGCTATATTGCCAGACAGGAATGGACATAATTTCTGAACTATTAAAGATACATGCATGAAGTTTAGAAAACACATTCTCTAGATCATTAGGAAACTTTTCTCTGTAACAATTTTGTTAATTGATTTCATTTTTAAAATGTCTGTCTGTCTGCAAGAAAGGAAATAAAAAAGTGTTATTAAAATTTAATTGTTTATTTTGCAAATGTAAGGACTAATATCAAAATTCTGTTACAGCAGTTTGTAGAGGATACTTTTGCATGTATATTGCAAAAATCTGTTTGAATCGATTTTTAAAAATGGATTAGATATCGGTTTTAGTAAAATCCTGCATTGGGTAATTTTTTTTTAATCTGGGCCCCCAATTTTTTTTTTTTCAAAATATTTATATTTGGTTGAGTTGCTACAGCCATGAGCTCTCTACATACAAAAAATTAATATTTTACACCAAATAGAAAAAAAAAAGTTTAAAAATATCGTCCTTAAGAACTAAAAAAAAACCTAAATCATAATTATATGTATTTTCTATATTTACTGCGTTTTATATAAATATATTTAGAAATTCCAATACATCTTATAATTTTTATTTTCGTTTGCACTGGAGAAAGCGATCGAATATGCGATCTTTACTCCTTCAGTCTTTTATTGTTTCGGATAAAATCGTTAATAGGGAATTCCGTCTTTCTTTGTATGGCGGGCAGTCCTTCAGAGGCTCCACTCTCAACACACTGATTGGCACTACATGTATTTTGGAATTTCCACTGATCGCATATAGGCCTATGACATTTGTAACACATTATTGTATTGTCTTTATTTCATTTTATTACATTTAGAATACAGTGTATTGTACAGGAATAAATAAGGTTATATCATGACAGTGGGCAGTGTCTTGTTCGTTTCACAACCATCTCAACTTCCCATGTACTATAACTGGATGACTGTCATTTGATAATTATCACACTATGCTGTTTTCATTGCGATCGCATCACTGTAATAAAATTAGGCTATGTATATAGACTACACTATCAACTGTCACGTTATTGGAAATATAAAACAGCGTTGCTAGGATACGGACAGTACACCATGAACAGTTGAACTCCTTCATTACAGCGTGAATACGGCCGACAGCTGTACTTGTTTTGACCAACCAGAGTTTTTGAGTGTATCGATTGAACTTGGAAGGAAGCCCAAGAACTGTCCCCAGCGGAAGTGGAGCCCCTCGGAGAAGCACAGACCTCTCATTCAATAGCTTCACCTCTCTCGTACAAGAAAAACATGTCCTTCTTTGAAGTCGATGAATATCCCTTTGTCCACGCGCTGTCTGCCAGCTCGACATTCTAAATTCCAGTCTTCTTGGAACACGAATCTCCCTCGCCAGTGTATGAGGGGGGTAAATCCACTTCCTCTAACAGGGCGGCTTCCCCAGAGTTTTGAATTGATTCAATATAACTTCTTTATTCATTTTCGGTTCCAACACTGTTAAAATGAGGTTATGGAAAAAGGAAAATATAGACTTATTGATTTTATGACAAGAGTGTCGTATCCCCCAGTACATTAAATGTCCATTCATGTCTGTTTTTCACTGGGCGCTTTAAGAGTGGCGACGGTTAAAGTTTGTTATAAATTTTTATGCTCGACCATGCCGAAATGTAGTAATTATACACCTGGTAGCAGCCCTTTAATGGACCTCATTAAAGTACACCTATTCTTTAAAGTTCAGGTGTTCCACCTATCAGAAAATACCATTGTAGCAATATGAAAGCTCAAGTATCGATTATTCTCGGATATGCAATCGAAAGACAACTAGCGCGAGATTAGATTAATAATTAGCGCGAGATTAGATTAATGATTAACGTTAATTGTAAATAATATTCAAATAAATTCAATTTGTCATCTCGTTTTTCAATGTCTAATTCAATTTCAAGGTTATATCAAGATTAATATTTATTTTACTCTCTAGATTATATCAAGGTCAATATCGACATTTGTTTCTCGGAAAAAATCGAAATTTCGCGTCTTCGCACATCTCACAACTTACGAGGTATTGCACAAGGTCAGTTCCGCTCCTCAGTCAGATTAGAATAACGTGAATACTTATGAATAATTTCAAGTTAGAAATATGGTCGAGCATAAAAAGTCGTATGAAACTTGACTATAATGGTAATTAAGACGCTCGTATGAAAATTATGAAACTCGCTTGCGCTCGTTTCATAAACATACTCGCGTCTTAATTATTACCATTATAGGCTCGTTGCATAATGTACTATTAAGTTAGAGAATTGATTTTTTGTACACATGCTCCTGTTAATATTAGTAATTATGTGTTTAAGATTAATTTTTGAATAATTTATATTTAAATTTAAAAAATGTAGCAATTTGCATGTATTCAAAATTTTTCTTCTCCCGCAATTTTTAAGTATCACGTCTGAAATTTTTTTACAGCGGGCCTACCTTTGATCTCTTTAGAAACTTTCTATGTTCTCACATGTTTTAGTTTTAAAAATAGGAGGAAAATATTAAACCTATTCTTAATCAAATTGTTTACGTTTTATTATTTTTTTTTCTTTTTGAAATGAACCGTTTAATTACTTACTAACATATTTAGGCTATTATGAGACTTATAATTTATTGTGTCAATTTCTCCGGGAATTTTAGAGACAAACATAAATAACAAAAAGTATGAAGACTAGCCTAGTTAATACTGCTTCATCCATGATTTTAAACATGTGAGTGCATTCACATGCTCCGAATTAAGTGCCGCTCTATGTTTCCTGCATCACTAAACACGAAAAAACTTTTTTTTCTGTCAAGCACTTCACGATCATTCAATTTAAATCCAAACGTTTCACCGAGTTTACCTCACAAATTCTCATATGACATAATGGAGTTTACACTTTTCACAAACCACAGAAAACTGATTTTTTATTTATCAGACTAAACACACAACCTTCATATACAAACTCAGTACAGAAACTGCAAAAGTACAGCGGTCGAAACAGAAGACCGGCCCCTATTGTAATAGAATTACCAGATTTTAGAAAAAGAAGAAGGTAGTTACGCGCTCACTTGCACACAGTGTAGACATGTTTTTTTATAAGGGATGAGGGGGACGAATCATAGAAAAGTATCTATTTCATATGCTAGGAAGATGAGCTGACAACGAGGTGGAAGTTTTCTTGGAAAACCATAAAATTTAATAAGGGTTTCGTATTGTTTCAACTTTCAATAGAGGTAGACTAGGCCACCGTCCTCATATCTTCATCTCTTTCTGAAGTGTTGGTGCAAAGATTTACCCTATGCTACGTGGTATACAGTTAGAAAATAACAGTGCTATTGTACTTTTAAGTAAGAAATTTCCGGGAGAGTAATATTGTGTTAACAAAATAATAATTAATATCAACTACAAACGATCAATTTTAATCGACTCGATTATTGGATTAAATGTTTTTGATAGATTAATCTTACAACATAAATTGATTGATTAATCGATTAAATCCCACAACACTAATTAATATACTGAATTAGACCATTATCTCACCTCTAAGAGTAATGTGACCTTCATCTTTTTTGCCCTGTACTCTTCAGTTGCTAAGCAGTGGCGTTGGAAATAAATCGATAATTTGAAACAATAAATTTTAGACATCACCACAACCAAAACAAATAACAGACACGAATTCAAAATATACAAGAAACCCATTACAACCACAACACACGTACACAATTCATTAAATCATCCCATACAACATAAACATGCAGCTTTCCGTACAATGACACACAGATTAATTAATATACCAATGAACAATGACAACTACACTGAAGAATTAAACACAATAAAATATATAGCACAAGACAATGGATACAACCCTAACATAATAGACACACTAATAAAAAAGGCAAAACAAAAACAGAACAAACCAACACAAACACCACGTGAGAATAAATACATGACATTAACATATCACAATACCAATACCCACAAAATTGCAACTTCATTCAGAAAACTAAAATACAAGACAGCATACAAAAAAAATAACACAACACAGAAATATCTAAATAATCACATTAAACATTCAAATAAATATAATTCAACTGGAGTTTACAAATTAAAATGCAATAGTTGCCCACATTTTTACATAGGACAGACAGGAAGATCCTTTCACACAAGATATAATGAACATATTAAAGCTATAACCAAACCCTACATCACATCAAATTATGCAGACCACATTATCAACAATAATCATGACTACAGTAATATAGAAACAGATATGGAAATTTTACACATCACACCAAAAAGTCCACAGTTAAACATCTTAGAACAATAAGAAATATATAACATACAATAACATACCCACAACATATAGTTAATACACAATTACAGTTCAATACCCACACATTATTCGACGTCATGATACGTCATAACACACAAACAACCAGCCCCCACCATAACAGCAACATACCCCCACCCCTACAATCGACAAATGCACATAGCAGAATTCAAGATCACCAGTAGTTCAAGAGACACTGATGAAGACGTAACATCACATCGAAACGGACCGTCTGTCGAAGGTATATCCTTTTTTTAAATTTTAACACTTTTTAACGTGTGACTAAGTAATTTTATGTTTTTATGCTCGACCATGCCGAAATTTAGTAATTATACACCTGGTAGCAGGCCTTTAATGCATGTCATTAAAGTACACCTACTCATTAAAGTACAGGTGTTCAGCCAATGACAACTCAGCTTACAGGTGTTCAGCCAATGACAAGTCAGCTTTGTACCGTTATAAAACCGCAAGTATCGATTATTCTCGGATATGCAATCGAAAGAGAATTAGCGAAAAGTCACGGAGGCTGGAAATCCAATACTGTCGCAGAAGGTTATGTTCTGTTACTACAATAATTAGCGTTAATTGTAAATAATATTCAAATAAATTCAATTTGTCATCTCGTTTTTCAATGTCGAATTCAATAATCAAGGTTATATCAAGTTTAACGGGATTACATCAAGGTCAATGACATTATTGTTCCTCGGAAAAAATCAATACTTTCGCGTCTGCGCACATCTCACAATTCACGACCTAGAACAAGGTCACGTCCGATCTTGTCAGATACAAATAAAATGTATACATCTGAATAATTTCAAGTTAGAAATATGGTCGAGCATATAAAGTCGTATGAAACTTGCCTATAATGGTAATTAAGACGCTCGTATGAATATTATGAAACTCGCTTGCGCTCGATTCATAAATATCCATACTTGCGTCTTAATTACTATCATTATAGGCTCGTTGCATAATGTATTATTAACAAACAAAGTGTTAACGTGAACTTTAATCAATGATAAATTTTGGAGTGATAGATGGCTGTGATATGTTTAAATTCAACAGATTCTTGCACTCCATTGATGAATATTGCATGAAATTGTACTTGTAATCCATAGAATCCACGGTCACGGAGGACGTACGATGACATAACCCGTTCTTGTTGTTCACAACTTCTTGCCCATGTTGTTAAAGGAAAGTCGCAGTGGTAATATATCTCACAGGCAGGAGGGAAATTTTCTCAGAAGTTGTATGAAAGATTGCATTATATCGGTCCTTGTAAACAGAGGTCGCTACTGTACTGCACGTGGTGTATCGGGGAGAAACAAGAGAGGCTCTTGAAGCACAGGAAATGGTTCCCATAAACTTGACGTCGTATCTCACGCCGACCGCTCTGTAGCGAAGATCTGAACGCGCCCGCTAATGCAAATGAGTAGCTCGCCTGCGGACTGGTTTATGTCTTATAATCCGGGCCCAGTGCCCCGTAGCTTCCATTACAGAATTGAAATGTGGTGAAGTGTTTTAGAGATTAAAAGCTTGTTAAATGCGGCAGCAACAATTTCTCGGTTGGCGACTTCTAGGCGCATTCGCAAATATTCGTCTCTCTCTCTCTCTCTCTCTCTCTCTCTCTCTCTCCCCCTCTCTCTCTCTCCCCCCCTCTCTCTCTCCCCCTCTCTCTCTCTCAACCCCGCCGTTACGCATGAAACAGCGTTCAGAAATGCGACGACAATAAAAACGCTTTAAATAATGAAAATATCTGCACATTTTTGCTGTGCTTTCACGGACAATTGTGCCAAATTGCAACACATTTAAATAGAAATGTTGTATTTTACGTTAAGAAGCTGGAAAAGCTGTTAAATCGCAATTACTGTGTTTTGCGAATGACTTTTCGGTTTAGAAATGCGGATGTCATATATCCTGTGACATACCGAGTTCTCTGTAGTCTTGATACCTTAAGTGGACTTAAAATTAAATTCTGTGTTTATTCTGTTGATAGGAATACGATTCAATTTTTCGCCTATGGCAAGAATAGGCCTACCCAACTGATATGAAATGAAGAATTAGAAATAATGTTGGTAGAGCGCAGCGTAAAAAAAAGAGAGGATTTAGAATTGAACGGTTACATCAGCTGATTGTTTGATAATAGTAGTAGCAGTAGCAGCAGCAGCAGCAGCAGCAGCAGTAGTGATTTAACCTGGCAGAGTTAAGGCCATACGGACTTCTCTAACACTCAACCAGGAGTAAAACTGCGTTACAAGAAACACTACAAATTTACAAAGTACACTACAACTTTACACACAAAACTGAATAAGATAATAATAATACAATGTAAACAATAAGTAAGTAGAAATCAGACATAATATATAACATACAGAAAGAAAGGAAAAAGCATAATAAAATGTGAACAGCAGGTCAAAATAAATGAGACATACAAAGTATAAAAAATAAGACAATTATTGATGACAATAATAATAATAATAATAATAATAATAATAATAATAATAATAATAATAATAAAGAATAGTAATAATAATACTAATACTAATAGTAGTAATAAAATAATGCAGTACAAAACATACAATGAATACAATATTTTTAAGTACACACAATAAGGAAAATTATGATTATAAGCTCATTATCACATTATAGGCATACCAGTGTCGGAAAATATGAAAACAAAAATATAAAATAAGTTAAATATCACTAGAACAGAAAAAAATGTGAATACGTGGTAACATGCAATGAAACACATGCGGATATGTTAGGAGAAAATCCACAAATAATTAGGGAAAACACGGGAATTTCACTGAAGCAAATAATGAGATAAGTTTGGAAGTAAATCCCGAAAAAGAAAACGAAGTATATTATTATATCTCGTGACCAGAACATAGTATGAAATGGAAATATATAAAAAGTGGAAATTTATCCTTCGAAGAGGTGGAAAAATTCAAATATCTTGGAGCAACAGTAACAAATATAAATGATACACGGGAGGAAATTAAACACAGAATAAATATGGGAAATGGCTGTTACTATTCGGTTGAGAAGCTTTTGTCACCCAGTCTGTTTAAAAAAAAACTGAAAGTTAGAATTTATATAATAGTTATATTACCAACTGTTCTGTATGGTTGTGAAAATTGGACTCTCACTTTGAGAGAGGAATAGAGGTTAAGGGTGTTTGAGAATAAGGTGGTTAGGAAAATATTTGGGGCTAAGAGGGATGAAGATACAGGAGAATGGAGAAAGTTACACAACACATAACTGCACGCATTGTACTCTTCACCTGACAATTCATTCATTCATTCATAGTGTTCTGCTTAAAAGCAGGTCTTTCACTGCAAACCCAGCGTTCTCCAATCTTTCCTATTTTCTGCCTTCCTTTTCGTTTCCTCATATGATCCATATATATCTTAATGTCGTCTATGATCTGATGTCTTCTTCTACTCCGAACTCTTCTCCCGTTCACCATTCCTTCCAGTGCATCCTTCAGTAGGCAGTTTCTCCTCAGGCAGTGACCCAACCAATTCCTTTTCCTCTTCATGATCAGTTTCAGCATCATTCCTTCTTCACCCACTCTTTCCAACACAGCTTCATTTCTTGCTCTCTCTGTCCACGTCACACGTTTCATTCTTCTCCATATTCACATTTCAAATACTTCTCTTCACAACTCTTCACTTCGTCATAATGTTAGGGACATTAAACCAGACGTTTGAGATGGGTAGGGCATGTAGCACTTATAAGCGAATCCAGAAATGCATATAGAGTGTTAATTGGGATACCTGAAGGAAAAAGACCTTTGGGGAGACCGAGACATAGATTGGAGGATAAAATGTATTCGAGGGAGGTAGGATGTGATGGTAGAGACTGGATTAATCTTGCACAGGATAGTGACCGATGAGGGGCTTATGTGAGGGCGCCAATGAACCTCCGGGTTCCTTAGAGTTATACTGTTTTCGCTGCAAGAAAAATCCTAATGTAAACGCAAGAACGTTGCTGTCATACCCGTGATTGGCTGCCAGTCGAAATACTCACACGACGCAGGAAAATATAGTCCGTAGTTGAAAACTATCATCTTGTATTATTTGAAAATAAAAAAATGAATTCTAGTTGTTAAATACAATGAAACATAAGAACTTCACTCATATGTAAAACGATATGTAAAACAAAAGGTACTTTTATATTTTGTTATGTACTATGAACGCGGAGGAATACCAACAGTAGTACCGAGGTAGTCTGTTCTTGTAACAAGCTGGCGTCACTTCAGCTCATAGTTGTTCACGCAAGCACGTGGTACTGAAGTATGGCTTCTGCATCCTCGGTGTGTGTGGTTATTAAACATAAGAGTAGAAACCCTCTCAAAAGCGGAGAAAAACAAACAGTCTTAAATGTATATAATAACTTAAGTGAGGTTTAATTAGAGTAATTATAAAGTAAATGTTTCCTAAGCAAATGAATGCATAGTAGTGAGGTTAGGCCTACTTTACAAGTAACGGGAAATGTTTAACATGAAACAGAATGTACAACAGTAGGCGGGAACACTTACTGGGAATCTATGGCGCCAATCAGCGGCCAATGAAGCCTCACTTCAGTCACGTGCTATTGTGTATATTAGGATTTTTCTTACAGCGAAAAGATTATAAGTAAGTTAGAAAAATGAAACTATTCGTACTTCACTAGTTTTTTTTTCAAGCACGGTATCTTTCTCCAACACCACATTTCTCTCTCTCATGAGAGCCCCTTAGCGTTGAGGTTAGTCACCAGGAATAACTTTGTTTTTTTATTTATATTAAAGGGTCTAGAAATAGAGGGGTGGGAATGATACCTACATGATGAGGGGAAATTGAGCTTGTAAATATGGCAATACTGAACGACAGCCGAAGAGTCTGAGAATGTGAAAGTTTCCCATGGTCCCCCATCCTTCCCTGGGGATGTAGCTACGTCAGCAGCATCCCTCGAGGATCTGGACGCCATACAAGACGTAAGCGTCGAGATTAGTCATCCTATCCCACGAATACAGCCCTAAGCACGTTTGGAGCACTGGGCGGCGCGATTCTTTTTTTTTTTTATGCTGTCGTTAGGAGCGACAGTCCGTCGAAAATTGCGTGGGAGGAGTTGGTGATTCAAGTCTCTTTTTATTCTTTGCAACTTCATCCCAAGTCCTGATGTCAATGTCCATCTTCCAAATTACAGCCGTGACGCGATTAGGGTACGTAGGAGGGTTAGAAGCCCAATACACACACGTGTCTGGCTGACGGGGCGTAATAAACAGCTACATGAGTACTGCGAGGGGTGGACTCTCGTTAGCGTCCAGATTTCTCGTGGTGGACGTATTGACTGTCTGGACAGGAAGTTCAGCTTTACTCGCTTCTGCTTCCCGAGGACGCTTGTGTTTCTGTTCGTCCTATTATAGCCTAATTATTCCTTTAATCCCTTCCTCTCCTCTCATTCCTAAATTCGCCGTATAAATATTTCTTCCAACTCGTTACTGTGGCATTTATTCAATTTTCCCTAATCCTCAGTTAATGCTTCTTCTTTTATTTCTTACCTCTTATCTTTAATTGATTGTATTAATTTTTCATCCTAATTTTCCTGGTGCCTTTGCCTTTTTCTTCCTTTCTCCAAGTTTTTCTCTTTTATTTTATTTTTACTTAATTTGTTTTTATTCATTTCTCTTTTTTTTTTCTTTTTCTGTTCGTTTTATATTCATTAATCTTTCTTTGTTCACGAAGCTCAATATGTATTAAATATGCACCCATAGATAGTTGCTAACCACTAGGATCGCTAATATCGCCTCATTACAGATAATGCGAAATAGTACCGGCATTGTCTATTGTTCCTAGCACCCTCACAACTCAAGCTTCGTGACTGTATATACTAGACTGTGACTACATTGTGTTCTATTCCTTCACTTTTTGTCTTCCTATTTTCCTAAACTTTAATTCTTTTGTGTTTTTTTTTTCTTTTTCTCCCATCTTCAATTATTTCTCCCACTTCTAGTCTGTTTCTTTTTTTATTACGGTCTTATTTTCCTAATTAGTATTATTGATTGTATTAATTTTTCATCTTCATTTTCCTGGTACCTTTCCCTTTTTCTCCCTTTATCCAAGTCTTTTTCTCTCTTTTTTAATTTTGATTTAATTTGTTTCTATTAATTTTCTTATTTTTCTCTCATCCTGTTCATTTTATATTAATAATTAGTCTTTCTTTATTTACTTTTTTGTGTCTACAGTAGTCTCTTTTCCCCTTCTTCAAGTATTTCTCTCCCGCTAATATGTTTTCGCGGGATATCAGCCGAGTTAAGATTTTGGAATGCTCCAAGCTTTCGACTGCTATCTCTGCAGCCATCTTCAGGGAAGTGATGTCCGAACAGAAAGTCGAAAGGTTATATAGATGTGGCTGCAGAGATAGCAGTCGAAAGCTTGGAGCATTCCAAAATCTTAACTCGGCTGATATCCCGCGAAAACATATTAGCGAACCAACGCCGAGAAAGCCTCAAATCATACGTATTTCTCTCCCGTTTTCTTTTTTATTACTGTCTTATTTTCCTAATTTTTAGTTTTCCCTAACCCTCAGTTAATGCTTCTTCTTTTATTCCTTACCTCTTATCTTTAATTGATTGTATTAATTTTTCATCTTAATTTTCCTGGTGCCTGTGACTTTTTCTTCCTTTCTCCAAGTCTTTCTCTTTTATTTTATTTTTACTGCATTTGTTTTTATTCATTTCTAATTTTTTCTCGTTTCCTATTCGTTTTATATTCATTAGTCTTTCGTTGTTCATTACACACGTATTATCTTTTATTCCTCCACTTTTTGTCATTCTCTTTTCCTAAACTTCAATTTTTTTGTGTTTTTGTTCTTCTTCTCCTTTATCCAAATATATCTCTACCATTCTAGTTACTCCTCTGCTTCTTTCTTTTTTATTACTGTCATAGTTTCCTAATTGCTCTTACTGATCGTATTAATTATCTTCATTTTCTTGGTGCCTTTGCCTTTTTCTTCCTTCAAGTCCTTCTCTCTTTATTTTTATTTAATTTGCTTTGATTAATTTTCTCATTTTTCCCTCTTCTCTCTTTATTTTTATTTAATTTGCTTTGATTAATTTTCTCATTTTTCCCTCTTCCTGTTCATTTTATATTTATTAGTATTTCTTTATTTACTAATATCTTCTTTTCCTTTACTGTCTGTCTTCCTCTTCTCCTAAATTTCAACTCTTTTTTGTTTTTCTTCTTTTTCTCCCATCATCAATTATTTCTCCCACTCCTAGTTTTTGTTTCTTTTTTTATTACGGTCTTATTTTCCTAATTAGTATTATTGATTGTATTAATTTTTCATCTTCATTTTCCTGGTACCTTTCCCTTTTTCTCCCTTTATCCAAGTCTTTTTCTCTCTTTTTTTTAATTTTTATTTCATTTGTTTCTATTAATTTTCTTATTTTTCTCTCATCCTGTTCATTTTATATTAATATAATTAGTCTTTCTTTATTTACTTTTTTGTGTCTATTCTTTTTTCCCCTTCTTCAAGTATTTCTCTCCCGTTCTGGTTTCTTTCTTTTTTATTAGTCTTATTTTCCTAATTTTCAGTTTTCCCTAATCCTCAGTTAATGCTTCTTCTTTTATTCCTTACCTCTTATCTTTAATTGATTGTATTAATTTTTCATCCTAATTTTCCTGGTGCCTTTCCCCTTTTCTTTCTTTCTCCAAGTCTTTCTCTTTTATTTTATTTTTACTTAATTTGTTTTTATTCATTTCTCATTTGTTCTCGTTTCCTGTTCGTTTTATATTCATTAATCTTTCTTTGTTCACTATATTATTTTCTATTCATTCACTTTTGTCTTTCTCTTTTCCTAAACTTCAATTTTTTTTGTGTATTTATTCTTCTTCTCCTTTATCCAAATATTTGTCTCCCGTTCTAGTTACTCCTCTGCTTCTTTCTTTTTTATTACTGTCCTATTTTCCTAATTGCTATTGATTGTATTAATTTTTTATCTTCATTTTCTTGGTGCCTTTGCCTTTTTCTTCCTTTCTCCAAGTCCTTCTCTCTCTATTTTTATTTAATTTGTTTTGATTAATTTTCACATTACTCCTCTCCATGTTCATTTTCTATTTTTAGTATTTCTTTACTTACTATTATCTTTTTTCTCCTTTACTATTAGTCTTTCTCTTTTCCTAATGTTCAATTCTTTTGTGTTTTTATTATTTTTCTCCCATCTTCAGTTATTTGGTCCTCTTCTAGTTTCTCTGTTTATTTCTTTTTTATTGCTGTCTTGTTTTCCTAATTGGTATTATTGATTGTATTAATTTTTCATCTTCATTTTCTTGGTGCCTTTGCCTTTTCTTTCTTTTCCCAGAGTCTTTCTATTTTCTTTAATTATTATTTCATTTGTTTCTATTTTCTCATTTTTCTCTCTTCCTCTTCATTTTATACTAATTAGTCTTTCTTTATTTACTTTTATCTTCTTTTTCTTTACTGTTTGTCTTACTCTTTTTATAAACATCACTTTTGTGTTTTTATTCTTTTTTTTCGCTTCTTCAAGCATTTCTCTCCCGTTTTGGTTTCTCTTTTTCTTTCTTTTTTATTACTGTCTTATTTTCCTAATTTAATATTATTGATTGTATTAATTTTTTATTTTAATTTTCTTGTGCATTTTCTATTTTTCTTTCTTTCTTCAAGTCCTCTCTTTATTTTTATTCCATCTGGTTTGATTGATTTTCTCATTTTTCTCTCTTCCTGTTCGTTTTATATTTATTAGTCTTTCTTTGTTCACTATTATCTTATTTTCCCTCACTTTTTTATCTTACTCTTTTCTTAAAATACATTGTGTCTTTTGTGTTTTTTATTCTTTTTCTCTCTTCCCCAAGTATTTCACTCCCGTTCTAATGCTATGCTTCTTTCTTTTTTTATCACTGTCTTATTTTCCTAAGTGATCTTATTCGTTTCTTAAACTTCCTTTCAAAATATTTTTCATTTCTTACGCTTTATGTACATTTTATCATTTCTCCCTTGCAGTTTAGTTTTGATTCCATTTTTATTAACTGGCGTTCAAAGATACCTGACCCTATTAATCGATAGTGATCGATAATTTGTTGGTGTAAGTGTGGCTTCTTTAGTTGTTACTTCTATGAATAGAAGGCGAAGATAAGTTAGTGTCGCCAATAGTACATAAATATACCCGCATTAAATTCCCCTGTAAAGAAATAGATTTAGCGGGAAATCGCTCATGCTGTCAATCTACATAATTATTTTCCCAAATACTTTTTTACCCATCTCAATAACAGAGCCATCTATTGAAAACTACCGGAACTATTTAAAGTTTGTCAGTCTGTTATAGCTTTGGTTCTGACTTATCCCGTAGTCAGAAAGTTCGCTTACACGATCAGAAAATTGGAGATCAGATATCTTTGAAGGACAGTGTACATTAGCAGCGTAGTTAAAAGACGCATGTAGGTCTATATAGCTGCATATTTGACGTTCTCCATCAATGTCAGTCTCATACCATGTATGCCGAGCGCCACGAGCTAAACAAGGTTCAAATTGTTATGTTAGTGTTGTTATATAGTGGAGTTAAGAGGTGGAGCAAAAGGTTAATTGATGCGTTTATATTTTAAAGCAGGGAGCGGGTATTATAGCTTTGCGATCAATATATTTTTTATATGCCAATTACGGTACACTTGGAACCCGGAATAGCTTCCATTAAGCAAGGGATTCTATTATAAGCGCCTCGCTTCGACTTGAGCTTTACGATTTACGAAACAAGACGAGGCTAATTGCGTAATGAGATTACTGCGACGTGTAATAAACGGAATTCACCCCATTGGTCTGCTCGTCCTTTATGGGAATTTCACTTTAAACCAACACTGGACTTTCAATACTCAAGTGTTTGAGCCCACCCAATATTTTCCAAAAGTTGGCGCCACTGCAATACTTGATAGAATCCTTGACTCTGTGGTCGTCGTGATATTTATTTATTTATTTATTTATTTATTTATTTATTTATTTATTTATTTATTTATTTATTTTTTCATCGATACATTTATTCATTCATTCATTGTTATGTATGTAGTTTATTTATTTATTTATATTTATTCGTTCATTCATTGATACATTTATCTATTCATTCATTCATTCAGTTATTTATTTATTTGTTTAATCATTCATTCATTCACTTATACATTTATTTCCTTGTTTGTTTATTTATTTATTCGTTCATTCATTGATTTACTCTTCCATCAATACATTTATTTATTCATTCAGTTATTTATTTATTTAATTTATTCATTCATTCATTGATTTGTTTATTTATTTATTTATTTGTTCGTTCATTCATTGATTTATTCTTTCATTTATTTATTTATTCAGTTATTTATTTATTCTTTCATTGATACATTTATTTATTAATTTACTCATTATTTATGTATCTATTTATTTGTTCAGTCATTGATTTATTCTTTCATTGATTGATTGATTTATTTATTTATTATTCATTCATACATTTATTTATTTGTTCATTTATTTATTCAGTTACTTACTTAATTATTTACTCATTTATTTGTTTCTTTACTTACGTAGTTGTCTGTCTGTCTATCTACCTGTGTCTCTCTGTCTGTTTCTCCATCCATCTCTCCAACCATCTATGTATTTATTTGTCAAAGCCCCAATTACGTTCGACAGTACAAAATTATAGTCATTTATGTCATGAAAGAAAATAACACGAATAAAATAATATATACAGTTATAAATAAAATGTCTAAATCTAAGATAAAAATCAAATTGTAACAAATAGAGATATTATTTTAAATTGACTATCTTCAGTATTTTCATAGGAAAAAGTTTATATTTAGTATAAGAAATGCTGAAATCTAGATCCCATATTTTACATCATAATTCATTGAATTTTTAATAGTGGAGAATGTTTATGCGATAAGGTATTTGGTTTTTTGTTGTCGATTTCTTAAATTTGATATTCCCTATTATCCAGTAGGCCGTTGAATATTTTATACAATAAAAGTTGCCTAGCATGTAATCTACGACTGACAAGAGATATTAAATTTAATTCAGTAAGTAGACTGTTCTACAAATGTTGTTCTAAAAAGCTAAATAACATATATATTTTTTTTAATAAAGGTATCTTGAAAATCCTTCCTGAATTTTTACAAGTGCGAGACCTAATTACTAAGATATGTTCCAATTTTGCGTTCACAACTGAAAAAACATTATATTTAAAAATATAGCCTATTGCAACCTGCACATGGATTATAATAAACTCTTACAAAGTTTATATATATAATTTGAACTGGTAATGGAAATTACGGGAAAACGGCTGGACGGATTTTAATAAATGACCCCTCATTTTGAAGCTTGAAACTCGAAGTTTTTCCGGAAAAATAGTAGTTTTCAGTGAAATGTCAATTTTAAATATAATTTTCCTATTTTCCAAAATCCATCTGTCGTCAGTTTTGAGAACTAGCTAATAGCATTCACGGCCGACTTGATATTACCTTCGCTTTTTTGTAAAGGAGGAGCGAAGCGAGCATCAAGTCGGCCGTGTTGCATTTCAGAATAAAACAAAACACATACTACAGTAAACAATATTACACGAAGGCCATGATCTGCAAGAATGCTAGCATATTTAGAGCTCAAATTAAATTGGTTATTATAAACTTAACTTACTAAAAATAATTTACAGGTTCGATTCTGTGGTGTGTAATTTTCTGGGTACAGCTGTGTATTGGATATTAAAAACTACAAAACTTGAGGTGCTTTGATGACATTATTACCATTAGAAATGAAATATTATTGTAGTTAATGCCATGATGTGACTATTTTTCATTAATTATACATATTAGTGCTATATTGATGATATGAAAGTGAAGCGTTTTGGGGTTATTTAAGTAGATGTAGAGAATAACTTAAATTAGATTTTGATTTCTATATTTTACTGAGTGGCGGCTATACAGTATATGTTACTGAAAGCTATAAAACTTACGTAAGATAATATTATTAAAAATCAAATATTTTTATAATTGTTAATAAAGTGGGGTTGGGTCTTTTTCATATATTTAATGGCGGTGTGATGTAGATTTTATATGCGTGGTTCTCTTCAGTATTGGCTCGAGAGAAAGTATCTTTCATTGTTATGGAAGCAAATAACTTTCAGAATGTCTGGTATTCTTCATTGAAAATAAATCTGAAAAATGTTTATCTGAACGTCTAATGAACTTAGTTTGCAGCATTTGCTGCACAAGCCACTAGTATAATATAATATGAGGCGAACTCCCATTCTGTATAGGAATGAACTCCTCTTTAAGTTTATCGGATTGGATACGACGTAAGCGTTTCTATGGCAATTAACAAAATCCCTCCACTTTTTTTTTATTACTGCAAGTCGAATAGAGATGTTACACTCCGAGGTGTTGCCTAGTGTTCGTAAATGAAGCTTTGAGTAAATACGCTAGATTGCATGAAGTTTGTGACAGTGCGTATCACGTGACGCGGCTGGTTGGCAGTACTGCGGAGAACTGTCAGAGTCACTGTCTTGACGATCCTAATATAGTTTACAACTGGCCTCCCCAGGGTAATTAAAACTAGATGCTAATTTCTCCTAATCTTAATAAATTATACAGCCGGACTGTATATCGCGTAATTTGATTAATCATCGCTAACGTCGTCTCCTTTAAAGTTTGGGCCCTTTGATCCGTTCTGTCCTCACTTGCGTGAAGAACAAGACAGAGAGGTAAGATTCTGGTTTTCTACCAAGATTCCAACTAAGATGCGTTGGATTTTTGGCTTCAATTACAGCCGAGAACTTAAACCTGTTCACCATGTCCTTAACATGCTATGGTTCACCGCTGTGAAGTAAAGGTTACCATGTCTGACTGTGAAACGACCGGGCCCGGGTTCAAATCCTGGTTGAGACAAATTTCCGGGGTTTTCCCTCAACCCATTAAAAGCAAATGTTGGGTAACTTTCAGCGCTGGACCCTGGACTCATTTAGCGGGTAGAGACCGGCAAATCAGACAAGACTCACGCCCGTAACTGCTTGCCGTCAGGCTTGGGTTCCGGTGACGCTACAAAGCAAGTTAACTTTTAAGACTGAACCCATTCAGCCCGGGTTTCATAAGTTCAGTCCAGGCGGGACCCAAGAAAGCCTGCCTGTTTGCTAAGGTAGAGTGACTTGCATTCACGGAAGCCAGTCTGCGCTGGTTAAGATGAAACAGTACTAGTTTGAAATCTAAGTTCGTTGGCTATTTAGTCACTTCAAAAAATCTTTATTTTATGGTCCAACACGGCAGAAAATTCTTGATTAAAGAAATATAGTTTTACAATTTATTGCACTACAGAATTTCATAAAATAATCTATAGACTACTAATAATAAATCTGTAGCCGAAATTTTTCTGGTAATTTTCTATTTTCCAAAAATAATTGGTCCTAACATTACACTGAAACCGAAAATCGCATTTTTGAAATTTTTGTTTGTATGTCTATCTGTCTGTATGTTTGTTACCTTTTCACGCGATAATGGCTGAACGGATTTCGATGAAAATTGGAATATAAATTAACTTCGTTGTAATTTAGATTTTAGGCTATATGGCATTCAAAATACATTATTTAAAAGGGGGGTTATAAGGGGCCCTGAATTAAATATATCGAAATATCTCGCGTATTATTGATTTTTGTGAAAAATGTTACATAACGAAAGTTTCTTTAAAAATAATTTGCGATACGTTTTATTCCTTGAAAAATTTTGATAGGACTGATATTTAATGAGATAAATGAGTTTTAAAATTAAAATAACTGCCTTTTAAGGCCGTATAATGAAATAAAAACCAAATGACTTCGTATATAAGGGGCCTTGGACAGCAACAATCGAAAGCTATGAAAGATAGCCTACAGAGAATGTTTCTGTGCTTGTATGAAGTAATATCGGAACCTAAATTAACCGATTTGTATAATTAATTATTATTTCACCATTGGAAAGTGTAGTTTCTCTAGATGGACATAATGCTATAATGTTATTACAGTAACTTCTGATATAATATAATGTAATGTAATATAATATAATATAATATGTAATATTATATAATATAAGTTATTTGAAGGGTTCAGAACCACAGTGGGCCAAACGCCATTTACTGAATACGTAGAAAAGAAGGGTTAAAATTAAGTTATTACCATAATTCAATGGAAACATATAGCAAGTAAAATAAAGTATAGACATTAAATCTAAATGATGTCAATGTTCATTAAACTATGGTTGCATGTAATAACAATTAAGAAACATGTTAAAGGAATTGTCATTGCACCAAATGAGTGTCTGTGGACCGAAATGATCGCATTTTAATTATTTAAACACAATTTAAATTAAGTAACATATTAAACGAATTATACTTATATCAAACACGAATGTTCCCTGGATCAAATGTCCTATTTTAATTATGTAATTACTTTATATTTATTTCTAACAGGTGCAGCGGAGCGCACGGGTACGGCTAGTAAGATAAATATTAGTGTATACATTTCATTTTTCCGCAAAGTGTATCTGACTCATGAAATAACGGCAGATAATTCTTGATTAAAGAAACACAGTTTTACGATTTATTGCGCTACAGAATTCATAAAATAATAAGATAATATTATACATTTCATATTCCTGCAAAGTGCATCTGACTCAACAAAATAGTAACATTTCGAAGAGAGGAGAGGAGGGGAGGGGAGAGGAGAGGAGAGGAGAGGAGAGGAGAGGAGAGGAGAGGAGAGGAGAGGAGAGGAGAGGAGAGGAGAGGAGAGGAGAGGAGATTGAAGTAAAATAAACGTACTATGTACGTTCTTTGCAGAATAGAATACAACATAAGCTGGGTTGAATTAAACTAAGCACGAGTCGTTGAATTTCGCTAATATTCTGCTCTCGCACATTTTCTAAGCCACTTGTTACATTCTTTCTCCTCTGCTGTGTGTAGACAGTAATGTTGATTGATTTATGAGTGGGTAAATCGACAAAAGACACGTTATTCCCAGCAGTAGCGAAATGTGTTCAGCAAATGTCGGTTACAAAATAGACTCACGAACGGAGTTTCTCTCAACATAGGAGCGTAGTGTGAACCATCTTGGGAGCGGCCATATTCTTTTCTTCAACGAGAACATATTTCCTTGGCTCTAATATTCAGCAGTCGTTTCAGACACAAGTAGAATGCATTTTAAGAAATGAAACCAACCCCTGCATCAGACGAGCTGATCATTAAAAGTTCGTCAGCCAGTATAAGAGCTTTGAACTTGTATGAAATCCTACACTCTTTCAGATTCATTTATATGCACCGTGCAGATACTAGCAATTGTTTTCTTTTATTATTCTCACTTCCGGTCGACCATGGCGAGATCTGTAGCTTCGGTTGTGCATGTTGATAGTTCGTGAAGCAACTGCAAACGGTAGAGTCGAGGGGGGGATAAGAGTGGCATTATTACACCTATTATTATTATTATTATTATTATTATTATTATTATTATTACACGCCTCATATACAAAGAATTCAATGTACTGAATATTAAACAAATATACATATATACCTATTAAAATACTACCACAAAAACAATAATAATAATTATCATGACCATGATTACAGTACAAGAAGACAAATTATATCATGTCCTTTGTTTGAACCGAAATGTAATTCTGAAGCAGGACTAAGGCGTTCCTCAAATTTCGGCCCGAGATTGTATAATAACTTCATTAAAAAACATTCAAAATTAGCAACTTCCAATAATAAATTATTTAAAAAGCAAGCACTTCAACTGATTTTAAACACTGATTAGTATTCTATTATATATATATATTCACTTTTGTTATTTTTCACTTTTTCTTTACATGAAATTAAAAAAAAAAAAAAAAAAACAAATATTTTTCTAAGTTAGGAATCTTTCAATCTTTCAAAATTCAATAAATCAATTAAAACTAAAATATCATTTATGTATATGTAATTTTTTGAAGAGTGATCTGTAGCTGGTAGTTTGAGACACTATAGGATTATTCTGTTAAATTGTTATGTAATATTTTAAAACTAGCGACTATGATTAATATTTTTTGTGATCGAAGAGTCAGTCGATCAAACGGTAGGCATACAATTTGCCAACTGCAAATTGATTGCATTTGATATGTCATCTACGAATTCTATTAGGTTGAAGTGCAATAGTGACTTTGAATCACTGCCTGTTGGATCGCATCATACGGCTTAGTGGATAAAGCGTCAGCACGTAAACCTGAAAACAGGGTTCGGGTCCCGGTGCCGGAGATAACTTTTCTCCGTTCTACACATCATATTATGATAACGCAGAATTCCTGTACTTCGGTACATCTTAATAATATGATAGCATAAGTAATCACTTCTTGATTCAAGACGGCGCCATGTTCCGTCGGATCCCGGCCACTTAGTCACTCGTAATGAGTGCACCTCTGTGCATAGTGTTGGACATTGTGCCACTTCACATATTCTGTGACACAGTACATGAGGGTAGGCCACCAAAGGGGAACAGAGAGGTATAACTTAAACTGAGAGGATTCAATCCGACATCGGAACTAGAATCCGGTGTGGCTTAGTGGATAAAGCGTCAGTACGTACAGCTGAAAACCGGGGTTCGGGTCCCGGTGTCGGAGAGAATTTTTCTTCGTTCTATCCATTCTTCACCATATGGTAACGCAGAATTTCTGCACAGAAATATCATATGTACTTCGGTACATCATAGTAATATCTCGGTGTTGGTAGAGAGTCATAGATAATGTAGGAGAATGTAATACTGTTTAATTTCTATCCTGTTTTTATCTCATAAGCTTTTGTCACAGAGAAAAAAGCTACACGAACCTTTGAATCAGCACAATATATCGCCATTATTCATAACAATTTTCTAAATATATAGATAGTAAAGGTAAAGTACGTAAAGGTATGCCCTACTTACGCCATGAAGGTACCTGGGGGGCGTAGAGGTAGAGTTCAGTGCTTTCTTTACCTCGGCACTAGTATGAGCTGGTATCACAGTTTAGTACATACAATTGCGAACCTCAATACTTAATAAATATGCAAACATAGATAGTTGCTGACCACCAGGATCGCTACTATCGCCTCAGCACGGACACTTTCCTGAGTAGACGATAATGTATGTTCAGGTTTTCTATTTCAGTGTATGGAGCTTAGTGAAATATTATATTATATCTTTATTGCGTATCATTATTAAGTTTTATTTAGTTTAATGTGTCCATAAGTTCCGTTTACTTCTTATTGCATAATTTGTTTCAGAAATAATTACAAAACTGTGTTATTTTATTGTGAAGAGAATTTTACATGTTAACATAATCTATTCGCATCAACATTTTAGGTTTAGAATGGAAGCTATTTTGAGGTTTAATAAAAAAGAATTTATGTTGTGATTTTAATTTAGCACATCTACCTTCCTTAATTGTAGATAGAAAATTTACCATACCACTCCTATGAAATTAGTGTACGTACAATTGTGTTACTTCGTCTCTTAGGAAGTAGATAAATACAATAATCCAGTACGTACACAATTGTAGTATTAAAATACAGAAAATTGAATGTGCGGCGTATCATACATGACATTATGCTTAATTATAATGTATAAATGCTAATATTGAAGTAATGGTACAGTAAACATAACCTATAATTTCAACATATCTAAATATCCGTGCGGTGCAACTGAAAATTATTGAATCGTGCATAAATGAATGTACAAGAATTTCACAATATTTAATTCAAATAAAGGGAGGTATTACACATATGAACAACGTAATTTTCACACCAAAAATAATATTTCACCTTAACTCGCAAGTGAATTATGTCTGAAGTGTCTCATAATCATTGTTTTAAATTTTATTACTGCAATTACACTACATTTTAGAGAAATATATGTTATTCTTTATGCATTCCAACTAATTTATATGATTTAAAAGTCACCCTTCATGATCGGGTTAAGCGAGTCACATGGTTTGCCTTACGGCCTGTATTAGATCACGATGGCAGTGACACAGTCTATTGTTCCTAGCACTCACAGCGTTCCAAGCGGCTAGCAACTATCGCGAGAAGTGCAAAAAATCATCCCAAGCTTCGCAACTGTATATATTATAAACTGTGCTGGTATGGTCAGCACCACGCTCCGACCCCCTTCTACTCGAGAGAAAGACCCGGTACTCAATTTTATATGGGACTGAGTGAACTTCGGGGCCGTTCTGGGAGTTTAGCAACGAGAAAAATCCCGTCACCATCAGGAATTAAAGCAAGATATTGATAGAAAAAAACCTTATAAGTTCATATTAGAGGAGAAAAATTTGCTCCGGCGCCGGGGATCGAACCCGGGTCCTTGGTTGTACGTACAAGCGCTTTAACCATCGAGCTACGCCGAAGTTCAATCCACAACACTTGAAAGAGCCCCTCTCCTCCAGTTTTTTTCCCTTTGTGAAGGAGAGGGAATTTTTCTCCTCTAATATTGTTACCGTAACAGACGTATTCTGTAGGATCAAAAAATAATCTTTGTGCGAGATCGTGCATATTTGCTTGCTTTCGGCACAAAACCAATACGCGGTAAGTGTGAAATACCACATTCAGTATTCCCAACGTAACACACATAACAATTTCCCTCTTCTTACCGCTTAAGCGCGACATTCATTTTACTGCTTTAGGCTTTTAACATATTATTTTTAGAGACGTTTAACATAGTAATAATTATAAATTGGAAACTTACCACTGCAATTTCACCTAAATTGCTATGTTAATTATTGTTTTTAAATATTTGCAAAAATTAAGTAAAGTCTACTACTCCACGAAACTTATTGCATTCCTGATACAAGTAACATTAAGGAAGCCGTGAAAAAATCAACGAGATTCCAGATGCCGATGTTATTACTGCAATATGTTATATAAATAATATTGTTAAAATATTAAAATGAAAAATAAATCATTACATAACCTTACCGTTTGTTTTAAGTTCGCATTTATAGACTGGGGGGGGGGGGGAAGACAGACGTATAACACGGCCTGGTGGAATATAATAAACACAGAAAACATTTTATAGCAACAATGTTGAAGATAGATATATTTGTTTTCCAAAGTTGCCGTCATTGAACAGAAACCAAGATAGAGATTTCATTGTAACTAATTAGAAATTCCTCTTTCAGGTATGTAATAAACGATCTTCGCACAAAATAATGTACGATACACGAGCGGTATGTTTGTTTTCATGTTCTCGGAAATTAAAAAAGCTCAACTACGTTTCGCTTTTTCAATATTTTCCTCGAACATGAAAACGTCAACATACCGCTCTTGTAACGCGTATTACTATTACGTAGATTCTTATAAGTTAGTCGCAATATTCTATGAACCTGTCTTTACTGAATGATGCTAACAGCGGCCTTAAATCGAAGGAAAAAAAAAAGTTTCTATCAATATTTATAGGATTATGCCATGAATATTGTATTCCCACGCCATGGATTCTCAATCGCCGGATAGATTTCTCTGGGGATTCTAGCACAATTCAAATCTCCAGGGAGACTTGGGCCCACGATCCCTGTAATAACTTCTCATTGTAATGCTTTAATCCTCGTTTTCTCAACAGATGTCCATGACAGAGGCATCGCAGTTCCTACATCAGGCGCTAGATGGCAGAGCTTACTGGAGATCTGTGACGGTGCTGCTACCTGATTCCTGGCCCTCGAGTTGCGCGACGCGACCGATTTCCAGCGCGAGCGGAGAGACGCCTGACATCGCGGTGGGTGTTCCCCATCCTGTGTTCGGGAACGCTCCTTGGACACAGCAGTCGCAGGGTTGCGGACAACCGGGCGATCTGATACACCTCAGCTACAGACAGCTGCTTAATGTCGGTACGGAATATGACTAATTTATTCTGAATGGAGCTTTTGTACTTAAATCGTCATCATCATGAAGGGGCGGATATTGATGATATGTCATTTTTCTTTTAACTTTCAAACGATGCACTTTAATACAGTAATTCATTTTATGATATAACAAAATATGCAAATTTTATGTTGCAATTTTTTTCTTTTATGTCCGATAGGTCATTTTTTTCACTCCCATTTTTTTATCATTAAAATCATTTTCTCCAATTCTTATCGATATTACAGAAATATTTTTATTTCCTAGCAATTTTATGTACAGTATAGTGGCAAAAAAACCGGACCGATCCTTGTAGCAGATTTCAGAGCCTTGTTCACTCAGAGCACGATGGACTGGCAACTAAGACTTTCGTGGTTCGAATCCTGCCTGAGAAGGAAACTTTTTTTTGTTCCTTATTCAAATTTATTCCCAATACTTTTCGATTGCAGCGATATTTTACTAATTACAGGGGCGGCTCGTCCATAAGAGCTGCGGAGCTGCAACACTCCCTGCTTTGACAGGAAAATAAAAATAATATTTATTTTAATTTGTAGAAGAATTGTTAGAGCTTTTATTGGTAAATTGCTTTATATTTCATCTGGCCGGGAATATGTATTATTATCTTATGCATAATCTTTTTGCGCGTCGACTGTATTGGAATTGACACTGCATTCAAAGTCGTCCTGGGATATGCAGGGTGGGACAGCTCATAGTGAGTATCTCTTGCATGGTCAGGGGGTAGTTCACGAGCCGCCACTGACTATTTAATTAACTTATTATTCCCAGAACATGAATTTTACGAGCAATCGAAAAGTATTGGGAATAAATTTGAATAAGGAACAAAAAAAAGTTTCTTTCCCAGGCAGGATTCGAACCACGAAAGTCTTAGTTACCAGTCTATTGTGCTCTGGAGTGAACAAGGCTCTGAAATCAGTTACAAAGGTCGGTCCGGTTTTTTTTTTTTTTTGCTACTACTGTACAAATGAAAGTTGCTACTTTTCCACTCATTAATATTTTACTTTGCTAAGAAAACTGACCTTCAGTCGGTGGTCATAGCGATCTGATAAGCTGACAAAAGAATGTAGCGAGGATATATTTTATCTGGAAATAGTACGATATTTGTTTTTTAATTTCTCTTCAGGTGAAAATTAAGTATCACTCTAAATTATTATTTGATATATTATTTGTACCACGTTTTTGCTATTGGTATAAAATACGACTGGTACTGTATTTTACGATTTTTGTGAGAATATTGTGATCATGACTAATCAGTAAAGGCAATCAGAAGCCCTAATATTGTAATGTATTTGTTTTCAGGCCACTCACTTGTACAGCAGTGGGCTAAATACCGATATGGCGTGTTTGACGAAGTCGGATACCAATCAGATCCTGTGTATCCTACCTGTTACCAAGGAGAACGTGGTCAGAATCAAGTCACAGGCTGTTCAGACCTTCCAATTCAGGACGTGGGGTGAGAATGCATTCAATAGGACTATTCTAGCCGTATATCCAGTATCAAATTATATTGCTCTAGAAGAACTCTGGTATTCGTGCTTAGGAGATTATTATTTTACAACCAACACACTATCATTTTTGATTTCACATTAAAGAAGATGCAGTAACACTTATGGCAAAGTGCATCAACATCAGTTAAAAACACAGTAATCATAGATTACGAAATGACGGTTAAACAGTAACCATGGTTAAAATGTAATTTCTGTGCAGCATTCACAATCACCGATTACTTAAACATGTTCTTTGTTTTTCAGTGTTGTTAGGTTAAAATCGTACAAAATGGAAAATTGGATGCAAAAATGATTATATCCCAATGTGAGGTTGAAGTATTGATAGACTTACTTACTAGATGTAAATATATTATATAAAAAAGAAGTAATATCCCTAAAGGAAAAGGATGCAGAAGATTAGTAGGGATATGTGTACGATCCAGGACCCCATTTACACCAGGGAACTGTGCATTATCCTAAGATCCATCCATAACCTCTCTTTCTTCAGCCAGTGACATAGAGAAAGAGATATTCGAGTATTCCCTCTTAAAATACAGAAAATAATAGTTACATAGAATCGTAACATAAGCAGCCGATCCATAGGAGAAATATGACTGTTTTTGTGTTATATCAAGTGATCCATTTGTAGATTTTGATAAACGAAATCCCTCCTAAAATTTTCTGTCACCTAATTCCTCGTAAAGATTCTCTCTTTCCACTAAAGAAACTTCACGCTCACGCTCTATCCAAGTAATTCAAGTACTGTATAATATTAATAATCGTCTTCGAAATAAACATCTGTGGCTCTGGCCGCCATTTTGCTTTACTTGCTCTACTAGTCACTGGTTATCTCCTTTAACCGCTCGATTACTGTGGTTAACCTCCTATTTAAGTCGTAACCGAGATCGATCCACTGTAAAAATGCTTAACCACGGGTTAGGTGGCAATTTTAACCGGTGGTTACACTAACCGATGTTGATGCACGTGGGCACTAGAATCGTATATATTTGGTGAATTCAAAGAACTAGACTACACTTTATGTATCATAAGTGTGTCATGCCTTTTTACCAATTTAGTATACTGATATGAACAATTTATTAAATACGTACTTTAGTCTTATTTACTTTTGTTGTAATGGAAATAATGAAATTGAATTCACTCCTTATTATAAACAATAAAATTATTTGCCACTGTTCAATACAAGGTAAAGGCATCATCATAGTATAGTCATTATCATTATTATTATCTTTATTATTATAATTATTATTACCATTATTAGTATTATCATTATTACCATTATTAGTATTATCACTATTATTACCGTTAATATCATTACCATTATTATTATTATTATTATTATTATTATTATTATTATTATTATTATTATTATTATTATTATTAAATGAAATCAGCCATCAAGAATTCATTCAGTGAGTAAAATTGTCTTTGTACCAACCAGTTATAAACTAATTTTTTAATCTATTACCATCATATTTATGGGCAATTTATTAAATAAATTTATACCATCTTAAAAACAAATAATATAAGTGTAAGTTAAACGACATCTGGGAAAATTGTTGTCCGTCCTATGTCTAGTATTAAAATTATGTACATTTTCTCTAAGTGTAAAATATAATACTCCAAATTCTTTTTTACTTATACAAGACAATAATAAATGTACAAATTAAAAGCAGTAATTATTCTAAACTGTATAAAAAGTTTCAAAACTATCTCTGTGATGTTTAAGTATTATTCTCAAGGTCTCCTTTTGATATAATAAAATTGAGTTAATTTCATTGGTGTGATCCTGGATATAAATTCCATAAGTAATATGAATGAATAAGAGCAAGATATACATTCATTAAAGCAGGAATTGACATGCAAGTGTTTATTTTTTCTTAAAATAATAACACCTCTTGCTAATTCATTATAAGCATTATCAGTATGGTCCTTCAAGTAAGCTTTGCATCCAAATTAAAACATAGTAACAAAATACCATTATATTCATTATCACTAATACTTTTAAGTCTAGTAACATATTCATGCATTGCAGCTAGAGAGCGACATCTATTGGGGACTGTAGTAGTTGTTATGCAGATACTGTATACTATTTGTAATTGTTAGAAGAAGCGAACTTAATTTTACTTCAGAACCTGATAATGACCTAGACTACAGCCACAATCTAGTCTATACAGTCATGAAGCTTGAGTTGTTGAGGGTACTAGGGACAATAGACTGTGCCGGTATTATTTCGCATTATCTATGATGAGGCGATTGTAGCGATCCTAGTGGTTAGCAACTATCTATGGATGCATATTCCCTACGTATTGAGCTTCAAGACTGTATATACTAGACTGTTAATATTTTATTTTCTCTTATGAAAAGGGGATTCTTAGCTGATGAGTAGTTTAAGTGGGCATATTTTGTAGAAAGAAAATCTGTATACATACAGTTATGAAAT
The DNA here is from genome assembly GCF_040183065.1 of Periplaneta americana. Taxonomy (NCBI): domain Eukaryota; kingdom Metazoa; phylum Arthropoda; class Insecta; order Blattodea; family Blattidae; genus Periplaneta; species Periplaneta americana. The sequence goes on from NC_091122.1 coordinate 176,086,210, forward strand.
TGGATGAAAAAATAATATTAAGAATGTTTAAAACTGTACTTCTATAAAAATCTCAATATTGATTTTCTCTTTCTTGATTTTAGTGTCTGTGATAATCCAAATTCATTCTACAATACCACTGAATTGGTACATCCTGACGCAAGTTCATCTGTCATGTTTGCTGCGGAAGCACCCCAAGTGAACAGGTTTTGTGACGGAAGTACCCACAATAGATATGCTCCAACAAAACACAACCTCATCTGTAATCGAAGAAGTACCACAGATGTCATACTTCAGCATGCTGACTTCATCAACAGGTAAGTGTGACGTATAATAGTACATTATGCAACGAGACTATAATGGTAGTAATTAAGACGCGAGTATGTTTGTTTATGAAACGAGCGCGAGTTTCATAATTTTCATACGAGCGTCTTAATTACCATTATAGGCAAGTTTCATACGACTTTTTATGCTCGAACATATTTCTAACTTGAAATTATTCATAAGTATTCATGTTATGGTTATGTGAGGAGCGGAACTGACCTTCTAAATTGTGAGATGTGCGCAGACGCGAAAGTATTCATTTTTTTCCGAGGCACGAATGTCATTGACCTTGATATAATCTAGAGAATAACATGAACATTAGGCTTGATATAACCTGGAAATTGATTTAGAATTGAAAAACGAGATGACAAATTGAATTTATTTTAATATTATTTACAATTAACGCTAATTATTATAGTAACAGAACATAACCTTCTGCGACAGTATTGGATTTCCAGCCTCCGTGATTTTTCGCTAATTGTCTTTCGATTGCATATCCGAGAATAATTGATACTTTCGGTTTCATAATGGTACAATGGTGATTTCTCATTGGCTGAAGAACTGAATTTTAATGAATAGGTGTACTTTAATGAGGTGCATTAAAGGGCTACTACCAGGTGTATAATTACTACATTTCGGCATGGTCGAGCATAAAGTTAATTAAAAAATTCTTCGATATCTAAAACAGCCTTGCAAATAAACACGAAATATTCAGAGACCCACCAAAAAATCTTCAGACCCACTGATTTACTGCATCTAGGCAGGTCAACATGATTTGTTGAGAAACCAGTTTTGAATACATTCTGTTGGGTCAGAGATGGTCCACTCATGCTAACGGTCATTAAATTGTTTGTTGTTTCTGTGGGTAGATTTTATTCCATTCATACAACTGAAACCACGTTCACACGTTTCTGTATAACTGTCACTGTTGCAACAATTGACAGCTACATTGGAAATCTTGAAATGCTGAGGCTAGTTTTGATAATTGTTTCAAACCATTAATGAAGTAATTGATCTTCACTGAATTTTGGAAGAAAATGTTTGAAATGTCCTGCCATTTTCTTACTTCTTTCATTACCATCATATGTTTTCCCTCCGAACTTTTTCTTCAGTGGTTGCATAGGGATAATTAATTAAGGATGTGGTAGCATTTCTCGGTCAAGTTCGGTAAAGTTATTTTATGTAATAATTATTGTCAGTGCAATACTATGAAAGAGAATGATGATTTTAAACAATTCTTTACGTCTTCTGAACCTTACAGCTTCTTTCAATTTATTTTTCAAATTTGCTACATTCATTGTTTGTTGATCTAAGAGACAAAGCTGATTTATGTTGACTCTTCCACGTCCCACAAAACTGCATTCATTACCTTCTTCTTAGATGATTTCACTTTAACCGCTCTTTGACAAATTTGTATGCTTCCACTCTTTGGTAACAATATCCGGGAAATCATTAACCTCTTTGTAGTGCTGAATATAGTAGGAGAAAAAGTTATCTTTCTTCGTTTCCTTCAGTCATATTTCTGGACACACTTCTTGCTCACACTTTTGAAAACATTAGATGTTGATGAATAATTTGCTCAGTGTTACCAATGTTGATATCTATAATATTAAACTCCCAAAGTCCCTATGTCATTTAAATGAAACCCGGTTGAAATGATGCAATATACGAAGCTATGCTATTTTAAAAACTAACGGTTTTATATGAATCAATCTGTGATAGTAAAGAAAACTGACAAAGATTTGAAATACCGTAAACTGGGGTTACTTTGAACACAGAGGAAACTGAACATTTTTTCAGAAAATCATATTTAGGTTTCTACATGCTGCACTTGTTATAGATGGAGGTAAATTTGGTATGAGAATGATTTTATGATAATTTACCTCCATCTATAACAAGTGCAGCATGTAGAAACCTAAATATGATTTTCTGAAAAAATGTTCAAAGTTTCCTCTGTGTTCAAAGTATCCCCAGTTTACGGAACGTACTAAGATAAAAACTAGAGGGTGTTTGTGTAAGTTACTTCTGGTGTGTCTAGACACAGTGGTAGGGCGACACAGTTTGGGAAATATCTTATAGTAAATGAAAAAGCATTGAATTACCTATGTTTGCAGAATGACTTTTATTTTCTGTTACAGTGTGGGAGATGCGCCTGTCACAACTAACACTACACCCTCGTTTCGTTACAAGCGACGTATGTTGACGAGGTACGTGCTGGTGATTGAAGGTACCAGAGATATGAGCATACGTGAATCGTGGTCGTTTCTGAGGTTTGCCGTGCGCAAGTGGGCAGTGCATGACCTTCCGTTTAACACAGAGGTCGGTCTCGTGCTGAGCAACGACACAACAGGTCACCGACTTCTGCCATTGTCGCCACTCAACAACCATGTGAGAAGCCAGGTGTCAGGAAACATCCCGTTCACACCTGGCGACTCCCACTCCGCGGCCTGTCTGCACTGTGGCATCCGACAAGCTCTTGATGTAAGTTGTTTCACCTGTAATTTTATTGTCTTTGGATAGTAGCAAACATAAAACTGCTGAGAGAATTGACTGTTTGTTATGAAGATAAATAAGTCTATTGGAGTAATAGACTAACAGACCCAAAAGAAAAATATATATGTCCTAAAATCTAGTGTACAATATATATTCAGACTTCTTTACAAACCGAAGTGACGTAGAAATGTGGGACGTCCGTACAAAGATGGCTTGATTATTTTGGTGGTCCAACAAACAGTAGAGTCAATGATGATGGTTTATATATATATATATATATATATATACACGAGGCGTGTTCTTAAAGTAAGTTCCAAAAGGGTGTAGAAAGTAAACGGGAAAATATTTACAAACCAATTTTGTAGCATTGTATTCCCCACACTTCAATTACTTCTCACCATAATCTTCACCATTATTGAGGCATTTATCGAGTCGTGGCACAAGTCTTTCTATCCCCTCATTGTAGAATTCGCCAACCTGCGAACCACTCCGCAACATTTGTGGAAAATTCAAGGAAAGCGAAGAAATTGTGAACCTCCTGTCCTCATGAATTTTTTCATCGACAGCACGCACCAAATCGTCATTGATCAAAGATGGCCGACTGGTATGCTGCTCGTCATGCACAGAGATGCGGCCCTCGTTGAACTTTCTAACCCATCTCCTGACCATTCCATCACTAATGGCATCATCACCATACACCTCACAAAGTTGATGATGAATGTCAGCTGGTTTGATGTTTCTCGCATTCAAGAAACGGATAACAGACCGCATCTCACAGTCGGCGGGGTGTTCGATCACTTTAAACATTTCAACTGATCACAACTAACCACACACACGGACTGAAGCTCTGAAACTGCATGCACAGCTTGCCTGAGGACTGAAGAAGAAAACACGTATGCACAAAATAACGATTGCAGCAATGCGACAGCTACAATTGAAAATGGAACTTACTTTAAGAACACGCCTCGTATTTACATACACAGGATGAACCGAAAGTAATGTCATTAATTTCAAGGTTATTCTTTGAGATATTTCAAACAAAAAAGGTTTAATGCAATTTTGTTTGTTTTTACTTACTTTTCGAGATAAAAATTGTTTTGTATGAAACATTTCATAGCGTGTTTTGAGAGTCATTGATTTAATTCCCAATATATTCAGTCAGTTTAAAAGAGCACGGTATTATGATAATAAATGATTGAAAGAATTTTAGTTTTGTTCTTTAAATATGCAGAAATTTGATCTGAATAAATGTAACTTATCGTTCTGAAAAGGAATTTTAAACTGTTACATTAAATTAAATGTTACATTACATTGAATTTTAAAATGTTTAAATAAATCTATAATGTACAATTTCCGAACATTCGTGTTGATTTCGAAAATTCCTCTCGGAAGTGAATTGGGCTCTATACTTCAAATCCTCAAAAAGTGTCGAATGTCATTCTGAGCTCCTGACTCGTGAATAAAAGAAAGATGCTATGTGTGTCGGGAATCTTAGCTACCGTTGTTCAAAAGCCAATCATTTTTCAAACTTAAATCCACATGTAAAATTTCCGGACATTTGTTGATTTTGAAAATTCCTCCCGGAAGTGAAATGGGCTCTATACTTCAAGAAGTGTTAAGTATTTTTCTGAGCTCCTGACTCGTGAGTAAAAGAAAGATGCTATGTGTGTCGAGAATCTTAGCTACCGCTATTCAAAAGCCAATCATTTTTCAAACTTAAACCCACATGTAAAATTTCCGGACATTTGTTGATTTTGAAAATTCCTCCCAGAAGTGAAATGGGCTCTATACTTCAAGAAGTGTTAAGTATTTTTCTGAGCTCCTGACTCGTGAGTAAAAGAAAGATGCTAGATGTGTCGAGAATCTTAGCGACCATTATTCAAAAGCCAATCATTTTTCAAACTTAAATCCGCATGTAAAATTTCCGGACATTTGCGTTGATTTTGAAAATTCCTCCCGGAAGTGAAGTGGGCTCAATACTTCAAATCCTCAAAAAGTGTTGAGTGTCTTTCAAAGCTCCTAACTCGTAAGTAAAACAAATATGCTAGGTGTGTCGAGAATCTTAGCTCCAGTTGTTTAAAAGCCAATCATTTTTCAAACTTAAATCCACATGTAAAATTTCCGGACATTTGTGTTGATTTTGAAAATTTTTCCCGGAAGTGAAGTGGGCTCTATACTTCAAATCCTCAAAAAGTGTCGAGTATTTTTCCGAGCTCCTGACTCGTGAGTAAAACAAAGATGCTAGGTGTGGAGAATCTTAGCTCTATTGTTTAAAAGACAATCATTTTTAAAAATTAAATCCACATGTAAAATTTCCGGACATTCGTGTTGATTTTGAAAATTCTCCCAGACGATGATTTAACTCTTGAAATGAGGACAGCACTGACCATAGTCGTCAGATAGGAGGGATTCTTCTGTACTGTTACGTCACATACAAGTACTAATGTGTTCTCCGTCATTGTGTTACAGATGTTACATGAGAGGCAACACATGAACGGTCCTGCCAGTTCTGTCATAGTGGTGATTGCACCTGGCATGGACCATTCCATTGAAATAGATCCACTGCTGAGTCAAGCTGTTGAGGAAGGTGTTCGCATCGCTACCATTAACTATCCATCAATTCTTCGTCCTCTTCCACTTGATCAGCTAGCCCGTGCCACAGGTGGTCCGTATTACACCGTTCAAGAGCAGCATTACAATCTAGCCATCTCGTATGTTTCCACGTACTTCAAGCTGGCGAATGTTATGTTCAGTATAGCAACAGAATTCTACCAGGGCAATCAAGCAGGCATGCCAATAGAGGTAAGAGAATAATAATGATGATGATAATAATACACAAAATATAAAATACCGATTAATTCCCCCTTGACAAAATTCTGCGTACGCCACTAGTTGTCCTGTACAATATACTAAGACTTGTTGGTGTTATTTTGAATCGTCCTGTATATACTTAATTTTCTCTTTCTTATTCTGAGAAATTCTGCCAATATTCTTAATATTGTGTATTTCTTCTTCAGATCCACAGGCGAGAACTGTCTGATGATGGACGTGCAAGTGTGACAGGCAGTTTTGTTCTGGACGAATCGCTTGGTGAACCTGCACGGTTCACTGTTTACACCCACAACATTGAGAACCCTCTGATCCGTGGTATTACACTAGTCAGTCCATCACAGATCACCTACTCAGCTCAGTCGGACTCTCTGGTTGCTGTCAAGTTACTCACTCTCTCTGCCAACATCAACGAGGTAAGCTTTGAAAAGATCATCATCATCATCTAATCATATATCAAATCATATATATCATATCGTATCATATCATATGTCATATATCATATCATATAATAATGTATCAATAATTGATTAAATGGCGATCTTATTCGTGTTAATTGTGTAAGCATGTGCGGCTTGTAGCTGTTTCGGTGCTTCTTCACACCATCCTTAGAGCCTACTAGATCTTGGCGTAATCTCGAACTTTGCTGCCTGTTGTGTGGGTGCGTTCAATTGTTGAAAAGTGTTGAAATATGGTGTCAAATAGTGTGTTTGTTCTGAAATTGATCTGTGTGTTGAGAATTTGATCAGGGTGTATTTTAGTGTGTCTGTATATTTCATATTGTTCTATAGTCTAGTAGTCTCAACACACAGATCAATTTCAGAACACACACACTATTTGACACCATATTTCAACACTTTTCAACAATTGAACGCACCCACACAACTGGCAGCGAAGTTCGAGATGATGCCGAGATCTAGTAGGCTGTGAGGATGGTGTGAAGAAGCACCGAAACAGCTGTAAGCAGCACATGCTTACACAATTAACACGACTAAGATCGCCATTTAATCAATTATTTATATTCAAGTGTTAAAAGTAGTGTACGAAAGATTCAGCATGGAGTAATATATCATATCATATATCATATCGTAACGTATCATATCATATATCATGTCGTAACATATCATATATCGTACCGTAACGTATCATATTATATATCATATCACATCATATATCATATCATATAGTAATGTATCATATATCATATCATATCATATCATATCATATCAATCATATCAAATAAATATAGAGGGCTACAGCTCATCAGCTCATAAGGAGTACCCAACCCTGTTTTTAATTCATCAGTTACATCATATCTTCTATCATCTATGACCAGACTATTTTACTCGTAATAATAAAGAAATAATCAGCAGAAACAAATTCACTGAAAAAATGCAACGGATTTCAGTAAAAATGTAAGGTACGAAGTATTTTTTCAGTATCATTATCAACTTGAGATGTATCTGTATCATGTCCAGCATCATTTTTTCCAGTTCATCGCCATTTCTGGTTCTTCTGTTTTTCTGCGCGACATTAAAATTACTTGATAATTATAAATATTTGTATGAATATTTTTCAGACTGGAACATGGACATACACCATTGAGCGCTTTACTGGAAATCCTCAACCTCACTTCGTGCAAGTGATGGCAACTCCGAGAACGTCAACAGCTCCAGTTGTTCGAGCTCGTGCCTGGACAAGTCATGGTGTAACCCCGTTGATTATCTATACTGAGGTAAGTCTGTTTATAGCCTTGCCTCTAGATGCACTTCCCTGGTCACAGCTGTGTAGTGGCCGAGTCTCTTATATGCCTCGTATTATGTATGGTTGTTATGATGAAGTTTTAAGATGACAATAAGATATCACAGGATATCTGTCAGTCTCTGTGGAAGAAAGTTAGGTTTCCTGCTGAACCTGGCAATCGGTGCAAATGAGAATTTGTTTTGTTGACGATGTGATTCAGTTGGATAAGTTCTCTGTTTATTGTACAGCAGTTTATGTTTTTTCTTTCACATTGCACTGCAGAAAGTAATTAAGGACGCAAGTATACCGACCAGAGGTACTATTTTCTATAAATCAACACAAATATTACCATATATCAATGATACGGATATTATTAGTAGCACACTGAACAAGTAGGCTAATAAAGGAAACATTTACTGTCTTGGATTTTGCAGCTACGGCTATGGTTTTTAACACTCCTGCTACCAAGGTTTTTCACAACTTACTACTACCAAGGAGGTAATACAATTACCCCATCAAAATCATATACCGATCTTTGTTACATCAAAATCATATAGGCCTACCGATCTTTGTTAAACATTTGGAATATAAATAATTTAAACACTATTGACTATAGACTGGAAAAAAAATGTAAAAATATAAAATAATCGTCAATTTTAAAAATACAAGGTGATTCAAAAGTCCTGTTCCATTTTGTTGAAAATGTATACCAAAATTAATGAACTTTAGGTATGTTTCTGGTGACAGTAGTCTTTACTTCGCTTTTCTTCTCTGTCTACTTCAATGATTTTTCTTTCCTTGTCTAGCGAAAACTGCTTTCTTGTCTTTTTTTCTGCCATACCTGCTTCTTCACTTCTTCCCTCAATAACGTTTAGGAACAAACTGTCTTCGAAAGTTCGATTTTATTAAACTGTTTCATTTAAATATAAATTCAAATCACAACAATCGTGTCTACGGAAGTGCATTCAGAAAACTCACTGAAACCAAGGGTGACCGATATCTAGTGATAACTCATTTATTTTATTTTCTTTCGAATTAATTTTTTAAGTTTACCATTGCCTTTTTAACTGCTTATTACTGTAGGTCTAATTTCGTTAAAATAACATTATTTTTATAGTGGGATGAGTTATTATTTATTATTACGTTAAACCGAATAGTTCGTTATTTACGCATTCTATAAACAGAACATTTTTACATGTAAATTAATAGTAAAATGGCTAGTACTAAAAATTGATTTCGTTATTCTGAAAAATTCGTAATTGCGGTGTTCGTAATAGCTGTACTAAGTAAGTGAAACCAACTTGAAATATTGTAACTGTGAGTAGTCGTGGTTTAATTTTAGAGCTCAAGATATCGTAATATGGTACCAGTAGTACAGAAAACTGTACAGTTTCAATCTGTTAATATTAAAAAAAAAAAAGAATAAGTAATATGTTAGCTACTGTTTCATATATGAGTAGGTGAAGTTCATACGATGAAAGAATAATGGAACAGAGAAAAATTCTCTCCGGCGCCGGGATTTGAACCCGGGTTTTCAGCTCTACGTGCTGATGCTTTATCCACTAAGCCACACCGGATACAACCCCGGCGTCGAATAGAATCGTCTCAGATTAAGCTCCAACTCTTGGGTTCCCTCTAGTGGCCGCCCTCTGCACTACGTCATAGATGTCTATGAATGTAGGACCAAAGTCCACACATGTGCTGAGGTGCACTCGTTATGAGTGACTAGTTGGCCGGGATCCGACGGAATAAGCGCCGTCTTAAATCACGAAGTGATTTACGCATATCATATATATTATTTTAATGTACCGAAGTACATATGATATTTCCATGCAGATATTCTGCGTCATCATACGATGAAAGAGAATTTTTCTCCATTCCATTACTCTTTCATCGTATGATGACGCAGAATATCTGCATGGAAATATCATATGTACTTCGGTACATTAAAATAATATATAGGTGAAGTTCAGTGAAGAAATTTTTAAGGTATTTCTCCCAGTTGTAATTGTATACTATAAGAGTTAATTTGTGTTGCAGGTGAAACGTGGTGAATACCCAGTCCTTGGTGCTAAAGTGGAGGTAACTGCTGTTCATCCCGCAAGTAATGGTTCCAGTCTGCATAGAGAAAAATTTGAGCTTTTGGACACTGGCAGTGGAGGTAAGTGCTATTCATGAAGTATTAAAGAAGTGTCTTATATTTATCAGAAATAAAACGAAATGTTAAAAATGTTGTAAAATAAATTTTTTTAATCAACTTAGAATTGGCATTCCTAAACAAAAGATTAAAGTAAGTGCGTAAAAATAACTTACATAATATAATATTATCCCTTGTTTGCAGACCCAGATCTCACTAAGGGCGATGGAGTGTACACACGCTATTTTAATGTTGGCCATGGTGGTCCAGGCGTCTACACTTTTGAAGTGACTGTCACAGACAATGGCAATACAGCTTACTCCTGGCAAGAAACGCTCTCTATACCGTCAGCAGAGTCAGGTAAATATCTACTAAATCTTTTTATCAGTTTATGATGACTGACTACATCTTCCGATGCCCAAAGCCATTCTTTTTTGTTGTTCCACTGTCCTTGAATGTTGTTGTTGTTTTCTAATGCCAGGCATTTGACAATGAAGTCATTTGACCTCTTGCACTCCAATATTTTTCAAAGATATTATCATGACCAGCCACTGAAGCACAGATTTTGAGATGTTCCGAATCCATTTCTTGTAAAATGGCAAGTTAGTAGCCGTTTTAAGTGAACACCATATTTTAACGTTTTGGTGGCTACTTCATTCACACACAACCCCCAGAATGTCTGGAGGACCACACCTGCTGTTGGTCGACAGGTCCATTGGACCTAGCTGGGAGATCTTGTTGATCACCAGTTTTCCCTGCTTAAGCCACTGGAGGACGATTTTAGTGCCATAGCAGGTCAGCACTAGGAACAGAAAAGTAGAAAGAGGAGGAAGGAAAGGGAAATGAACCCCTAGGCCTCGAATGCTCTAATGCCGTCAGGGTCGAAGAAAGTAAGAGTTCAGTCAGAGGACTGGATAGGAAAGGGTAAAGAGGGAATTAGGTATTGGTTAGAGGAAAATTATACCAAATTCAGTCATTAACTCATCAAGCTGACCAGTGCTAATTGATGAGTAGCCCCTCCCTTTAGTTCAGCTTGTAAAATTACGCTTACAAACAGCTGCACCACGGGAAGGTAGGGATGGGACATTGGGTATTTGTCCAGGTTGGCTCCTTAAAGCCTTCAATGGGAAGGATTAATGGCTCTCCCCCCTGTATCCGACAGATACCCTTTTGCAGCCTGTCCTTGAATGTATGTACTCTCCATAGCGTCCAGAATTCCCTTCAACCAACTATTTTTTCGGTCTTCCCTTTTTCCTTCTCTCCAGTGTTACCCAGATCATTGCCTGTTCAGGTAATCTATCATTGTTCATATGCTGAATATATCTGTACCATTTCAACTGTTTGGTCTCTGTTTCTTCTGTGATGCCCTTTTTATTTAGCATGCCCATTTTCTCTCTAATCAGTTCATTCCTAATTTTCTCACGCCTAGATGTTCCAAACGATCTTTTTAGAAGTATATTTCTATTTTTTCAGTTTTTTTTTAGTGTATTTGGGACTCGAGTTCGTCTCACGCCAAAGGCTCGGAATTATCCTTTCATACTGGCGACTCGCAGGTTCGATTCCCGCTCGAGGTTGTGAAATTTTTCTTTCATACCATGGCATGATTGTGACTATAATAGTATTTATTCAAAATCGTATTATTTAAGAATACATCCATTCCTTAACATTTCCTTTTCCAATTTATAAGAGCTGCTATATCTACTAGTAAAATTAAAAAATTGTCTCTCTAAAGGTTCTCGAACTGGAATCTTGCTTCGTTAGTGAAAAATATTAATTCTAGATCCGCCAAACAATCGGTATGCAGAACCCAATTACGAAAATTCACACGACTCACCTTATCTCTTTGCAGTAATTCATGCACTATTGTCACTCTGTACGACTTAAATTTAAGTATTTTATTGGTTCTGAATACCGGTACTGTGATTTTAGAAACACCTGTTTCTTATACAAGCCTACAGAGAGAGATTCTGTGGAGTATATTCTGATCTTTCGCCTATTTCATCGACTTTTTTCGTAAATAAGTACATGCGGATTGTTCTCGATACTTTTATTCATTACAGAATCCGTTTCCCTGAATTTTTTAATGAGAATTCTTTATTAGGTACTGTTTCTATGCGGAATCTGAACATTAGGAAACTTTGTTGGTAATTCTTACACAATCACTTTCTTGAACTCTTTGCAGACTAATCGTGGAAGCGAATAAATAAAATAACTTACGTTTTGGGTATGAAATGAATTAAATTCTAAAAATATCTCTGACGTGGAATTTTCAAATACGTAATGAGGGGAAAAGGATACGTATTTCTTTATATTTCAAATATATTGGTATTACTTTTTATAATATATTGAGTAAGCAATAACTTATATGTAAAAGGTATCCCCGTAACATTCCATGAAGGCACTTGGGGGGCATGGAGGTAGAGCCCCATGCTTTCCATGACCTCGGCACTAGAATGAGGTGGTGTGGTCGGCACCACGCTCTGACCGCCTTTTACCCCCGGGAAAGACCCGGTACTCAATTTTATAGGAGGCTGAGTGACCCTCGGGGCCGTTCTGAAAGTTTGGCAACGAGAAAAAATCGTGTCACTCCCTGGGATCGAGCCCCGGACCTTCCAGTCTGTAGCCAACTGCTCTACCAACTGAGCTACCCGGCCGCCATAACTTATATGTTCCAATTTAAATTATAGAAATTAAAATGTGACCAGCTAGAGATCTCTGTCTTCAATCCAACATTATGTAAAAAAAAAAAAAAAAAAAGGTATCTCCGTAACATGCCATGAAGGCACTTGGGGGACATGGAGGTAGAGCCCCATGCTTTCCATGACCTCGGCACTAGAATGAGGTGGTGTGGTCGGCACCACGCTCTGACCGCCTTTTACCCCCGGGAAAGACCCGGTACTCAATTTTATAGGAGGCTGAGTGAACCTCGGGGCCGTTCTGAAAGTTTGGCAACGAGAAAAAATCGTGTCACTCCCTGGGATCGAACCCCGGACCTTCCAGTCTGTAGCCAGCTGCTCTACCAACTGAGCTACCCGGCCGCCATAACTTATATGTTCCAATTTAAATTATAGAAATTAAAATGTGACCAGCTAGAGATCTCTGTCTTCAATCCAACATTATGTAAAAAAAAAAAAAAAAAAAAAGGTATCTCCGTAACATGCCATGAAGGCACTTGGGGGACATGGAGGTAGAGCCCCATGCTTTCCATGACCTCGGCACTAGAATGAGGTGGTGTGGTCGGCACCACGCTCTGACCGCCTTTTACCCCCGGGAAAGACCCGGTACTCAATTTTATAGGAGGCTGAGTGAACCTCGGGGCCGTTCTGAAAGTTTGGCAACGAGAAAAAATCGTGTCACTCCCTGGGATCGAACCCCGGACCTTCCAGTCTGTAGCCAGCTGCTCTACCAACTGAGCTACCCGGCCGCCATAACTTATATGTTCCAATTTAAATTATAGAAATTAAAATGTGACCAGCTAGAGATCTCTGTCTTCAATCCAACATTATGTAAAAAAAAAAAAAAAAAAAGGTATCTCCGTAACATGCCATGAAGGCACTTGGGGGACATGGAGGTAGAGCCCCATGCTTTCCATGACCTCGGCACTAGAATGAGGTGGTGTGGTCGGCACCACTCTCTGACCGCCTTTTACCTTCGGGAAAGACCCGGTACTCAATTTTATAGGAGGCTGAGTGAACCTCGGGGCCATTCTGAAAGTTTGGCAACGAGAAAAAATCCTGTCACCACCTGGGATCGAACCCCGGACCTTCCATGTAAGCAACACTCAAAACTAAGTCATTGTTTTCTTTCCTTGTTTCAGGAGCTCAGTGTTGTGGCAGCGTTGTGCCGACTCCAGCTGTACAACCACTGTCCCCCTTCCAGCGGGTGCTGCCACCAATAGCCATAACATTTACATCTGATGACGTAGCATTGCAGCCTATTGTTGGCCGCATTGGCGATCTTCGTGTGCAAGTACTTATTTCCGACTTGAAGGCTAGACTCACGTGGATGGCTCCTGACATGGGCGGCCTATCTGTAGCTCGTTACGAGCTTAGGTATGCTCATACGATAGCTGATATTGTGGATCGATACGATACTGCAATGATGTGGGAATACGGGACTCCATTTCCACTGGCACCAGGTTCAGAAACATCGTTCACACTTGATTTCACAAGAAATCCTTCTCTCCTGGATATCCCTCTGTTCTTTTCTATGCGTGGATTTATGGACAGTGCTGAAAATACTCCAGGTGGCCCTATATCAAATTGGGTTAGAGTTCTCGTTCCTTCACCGCCACCACCACCTCCACCTCCATCAACTTCACCCACGTCTACTTACGACCTTCCTTCATGGTCTGAAGAAGGAAGTGACGATGAGACTGTTGTTCCCCGCATTGCAAAGGACTCTGATTTTGGGCTTGAATTGATTTTGCCGATAGTCGGAGGAGTAGCACTTCTGACAGTCTGCATAGCTGTTTACTGCTACCTGTGCGTCCTGAGACGGCGTCACGGGAATTCAGACAAGAAAGCGAACAACAAGGGGAAGCATTCCAGCAATGGGAAGCAGCAAGTCACATCGCAGAGCGCAGCCGTGACGATAGTTCCTTCATCCCCCGTTTCGGTGAACAACGGTAGCAGCAATCTGAGCCTCTCGCCGTCTCAAACACAGGAGACTAACACAGTGCCGCAGTTCGATCCGTGCCTCGGAGATGAGAAGAAGAGGTTCAGCGTGGCGCAACTGCAGCAGGAGGAGCAGATGTTGCAGCAACAACACGAGCAGATGCTACAACAACAACAACAACAACAACAGCAGCAGCAGCAACAACAGCAACAGCAAGATATGACTCCACACATTGTTCCACATCCTAACCCCAACATAAGCGGCATCAGCACCATAACCAACACTGGAAGCGGCAATACCTTAGTCAGGGGTCGAACTCTAAGCCCATACCAGTCGTGGACAGCCTCACAGCTTCTTCACGAACACGAACGTCGTCACAGTCCGTATGGGGGAGTCGGTGAAGAAGTCATGAACAGTGGGAACCAATCACAGATGCCTCCTCCGGTACCACCACTTCCATCGTTCAACCCTCAGCACAACGGGATGTATACCTCTGGACCCATCTACGGTGTGCATCCGGGCACTTTCACAAATGGTAACTACCACCGGAACGGGTCTCTCGTCCCTTTCAACCCTAGTCTTCAGGGATCCTTGAGTTCTGTTAGTAGTGGGGACAGGAAGAAACGAAATGTAACAATGGTATAGTTTGTACGTTGTAATGTGAACTGCTGAAGGAGCTCAAGCTTTAAAAGGAAAGGAGAGATGTGGTATCGCATTGTCGAATAAATGTGTTGTGTTCGTTTTTTTTTTTTATTGTGTTGCGATTAAACACTTTGAACTATATGTGAGTGACATATGTTTGGTTACAGTGCCAAACACAGTTGGCGAAAGAGAGTGAATAGAAATGGTGAACTTTTCTGTACAATGTTCCCATGTGCTAGTCAATATTGTACTGCATCACATTCGCTGAGAGAATAGTGTGACTGTTATGTATGTTCCAAGACTTGAAATGATCGCTTAGTTTCATGCTGTTGTTGAAGGAGAAAGTTTCATTGCAAAGGGATTTAAGATTGAAATTATGTTTCTTATTTGAAGCCACCGGCGTGGCTCAGTCGGTTAAGGCGCTTGCCTGCTGGTCTGAAGTTGCGCTTGGGCACAGTTTCGATCCCCCTTTGGGCTGATTACCTGGTTGGGGGTTTTTCCGAGGTTTTCCCCAACCGTAATGTGAATGCCAGGTAATCTATGGCGAATCCTTGGCCTCATCTCGCCAAATACCATCTCGCTATCACCAATTTCATTAACGCTAAATAACCTAGTAGTTGATACAGCATCGTTAAATAACCAACTTAAAAAAATGTTTCTTATTTGACCCTTCTACTTTTGGTCATAAGAATATAAAGATTTCTATCTGCCTGCCAATGGAAAATATTTCTGGGAGAGATTGCAGAGAATAAAATCCGGTTGCCATGGTGCTTGGTGCTGTGATGGGTACGCTGCTGGCTCCTGTGTTTGTTACGATGTTGGTTACCGTTCATACGCAGCTGTCTCTTTTCACAGTCCAAATTGTAAAATCGTAGAAATTTTTCAGCAAATGTTTGAAATTTTTTTTTTTTTTTGCAAGACCAGTGGCATATTTAGAAAAACATCACGCATTAATTTTCCTATATCTTTGCTACAAAGCTGGGCGGGATGTTATAGCCACTGCATATCAGTACCTAAAAATTGAAATTTTCCATTGCCACTATAAATATATCATTTTTTGCAAATCTAGTCTTTCAGGTAAAGCTTCCTGTAAAGCAGATTTGAATAATTTCAAGGGAAAAATTGTTCCGGGGCCAGGTATCGATCCTGGGACCTCTGGTTGAATGTACCAGCGCTCTGCCAACTGAGCTATCTCTGCTTCGTTCCAAGTCACACAGAGTTTGTGTGCACTCGATGTGGGTCTCTGGCGTTTCGTCAGCCCACGCGAGTTGTGTGGATACAAAGGGAAAAGTTGAGACGGTGTTGGGTGGAGTTCCCGGGTAGCTCAGTTGGCAGAGCGCTGGTACGTTCAACCAGAGGTCCCGGGATCGATACCCGGCCCCGGAACAATTTTTCCCTTGAAATTATTCATATCATTTTTTATTTCAAAAAGTTCTCATTTAATCATAAATCCCACACGCTATTTTGTTAACCACAGTAGAACGTGCAGTAAAAATTTCATGTTCCTATCAACAAAATTGGTCCCGCGCCATGGCGATGCGGTCTAAGGCATCCTGTCTAGGACTTGCGTTACGGAATGCGCGCTGGTTCGAATCCTCATGAGGGAAGAAATTTTCTCATGAAATTTCGGCCAGTGTATGGAACTGATGCCCATCCAGCATCGTGATGCACTTGGGGAGCTATGACAGGTAGCGAAATCCGATTGCGAATGTCGGCTATAACGGCTGAGGGGATCATCATGCTGACCACACGATACCTCCATTCAGGTTGGATGATCGTTCACCTCTGCTTCGACATGTGGGCGTGAGGCCAGCAGCCGGCTGGTCGGTCTAGACCCTTCACAGGCTGTAGCACCACGGATTATTATTTATCAACAAAATTGTAAGAGCCTTTGCACTAATTCGAACCTGACAAAATGTGCTAACCACCGGCGTGGCTCAGTCGGTTAAGACGCTTGCCTGCCGGTCTGAAGTTGCGCTCGGACACATATTCGATCCCTGCTTGGGCTGATTACCTGGTTAGGCTTTTTCCGAGGTTTTCCCCAACTGTAAGGTGAATGTCAGGTAATCAATGGCGAATCTTCGGCCTCATCTCGCCAAATAACATCTCGTTATCATCAATCTCATCGATGCTAAATAACCTATAGTCCCGTCGCTCTAATTTCCGGCAGCCAATCGCGTTGCAGGTCGGCTACATTTAAACATGTACGTCTTGTGATTCGCTGAGGAAGACGTTATTCATTTCTTAAGGCTCGATAAATACTTAATATAATCGCCCGCCATTTTGGCTCTTTCGTTGGCGCTTGCAGAAAGCACACAGAGACGTTATTTACCGCTCAATTATTTGCTGAATTACAGTGCATTTGATTTATTATCGTAGAAGCTACGACATGATAATATTTAACGGTGTGGCAAATAGATTACTCATATGGTAGCTCGGCAACGAAAGAACAAAAATGGCGAACGATACTACCTACCTAGACTTTATAGAGCCTTTGCTTCCTAAGACGTAAGAAAAGAGGAGGAGTCACGCCGGGAATAACAGCGTCGCGACTATAGTAGTTGATACAGCATCGTTAAATAACAAACTAAAATAAAATAAGTGCGAGAAAACAGCTCGTAAAATTTGCTTGGAATTGAAGTTCAAGGGTGCAGCCATTTATATATTGCGTAATTTTTATGCTTTCGAGTGCCGCAGAGCATTGAAACTTGCTTAACTTATAAATAAGAGATTGCTGATTCATTTTTACAAGAAAACGAAAATGCGATTTTTGACTGAAAATGGCTAAAATTTCATCTGTTATCCCCCTTAATATTTATTTTTCCAGAATGGCATTCCTGTGTGCTTTGCTCCAACTAAACCGCTGCAATAAGTTATAAGAAATGTGTGATGCTGGTAGTCTTCCAGTAGGCTATGTTGTAGATAATTTTGACATTCTTTTATCTTGTCTTAAATCTGCTTTTCTCAATTATTTCGAACTTTTGCCATGCAATATAATGAGTTGAACCCTTTGTCAGTGAAACTTTCTTCTAGTGTCACAGAATAACACAGGGAGTTCTTACGATGAGAAACCTAATCTGTCGTCAAATACTGATAAATAATAAAGTGATACAGATTTGTGATGTTTGTAGACAAAGCCCACCCGTGAACTGAGACAGATGCCAGGTTTTGGTTCCAATCCTCTTGGAGGTTGACGTAATTGAAAATAATTTTGTACCAGTTATGTAACAGTTGATGTCAATTGTGAAAAACGTTTTCTGAGACTAATTCATTTTGACAGTTAATATTTAAATGTGATCATAGCTGCATCTCTTGTGGAAAGATCACAAAAATATGCTTCTGACTTATCAGTTTCTGATGTTAGATTATAAAAATTTGTCGTGAAAATGAATTCCGTATGAAAGTAATATTTTATCTCATTGTATAGTTAATAATGTGATTTTACACATTATTTTTTGAAAAGATGAAACATGAAGAAGGCAATATAGTTTTTGAGATGAATTAAATAAAGGCATAAAATAGATATAATTCTTATTAATATTTCGATGTTAATGTTAAAATACTATAAAAGTCGAACTTGTGGAAAATCTGTTTACATTGTCTAAACAACATAAAAGATACTAATTTCCCAAATTGCACCGTATATGTGATGCAGTGTGTGAACATCCCATTAATGTGCTATATCTGACAACGCTGTTTTCCTTCTCTTCGCGTATGAGTCTGGATAGAAAGACATTAAACTATTCAAAGTGAGTACACAGTTACATGCAAATTAAATCCTATGAAATAAAGTCGTTTACCCATCCTTCAAAAGATCAAATTACGAAATATAAAGTGATTTTTAAATGTTTTTAATATGCTTTGAACAGTCTATTCTCTAGTTACTATCAAGTGAGATGCAGTACAAATCACCAGAATACATATTCATAGACATAAACTCAGACATTTATCTTTTAAATATAGCTACAATTAATTCCAATACGATGGTACTACAGCTGTATTTATGAAGTACTGGTATGTAATGAATCCCGGCAAGATTGCTGACACCAAAGAAGACATCACATTAAGTTCATATGGACATACTGGAAATTATATTAAAATGTAATAGATCTGATTTTTTATAGGCCTATGTTGAAACTTATTTAACAACCGACTGTACCAGGAGAGGGTTGTGAACTGTTGCAGAGGAAATGTGTGGCTGAATCATGTAGACAGTGACATCATAGTCAGGCTAGGTAAATGAAGAAAATCTAGATCCTTTTACATTCTCCCAAAACTCAGAACTGCTTCCGTAGAATTTGTTGTTTCCATGTTACAAACAACATTGTCAATTGTGAAAAGAATATAGAATCTTAGTTACTTCTTTATGATGATGTTGTTGTCTAGATAGGCTGGTCATACATTGATCAACGAGATATTTAAATTCGAATATTCGTACCTACATTTGCATTTGTGTTTAAAATAAGAGCGTTTTTCTTTCAGAGACTTTCTTGGTAAGATCATCCCCCCCTCTGTTCACTACTTCCGCTGGAATGTACATATTGCAATAGCTGGACGCTCATGCTTGTTTTTAAGATTTGCTGTATATGAATAATTGTCAATGATCTCAAAAGACAATCGTAATTGTTTGTTTAATGTCTTGTCTCATTATAAAGGAACTGTGGCGAGTGTTTGATTTTGTTTTATTTTACGCCGCATTCAACTTGCACTAAGAAGTTACATTTACCAGTCAAGTAACATCCGTTTGTCTTGTAGAAATCAGTTAATGTTAGTGATGAATGTTATCTTGAATCGACTTTCTTCTTTGTGGAATAGTGTAATAAGTGTTCATTTTTTTGTACAGAAACCTCGAACCATTCATGATATGGAATTGTACAGTCTTTATAAATAAAATTTAAATGGAACCTGTTTATTGTTTTTCGACATTTTGTTAATTTTTTCCACTCCATCATCATCATCATCATTATCAACTTTCTTTTGTTCTCTTCGTCTTCTTTTTCCTTCTTGTTTGAGTGCCTTGCCTCATTTTAATCACTATTGTCGGACCATCGGATGTATGCCCCTTCAGCGCTGTCGTCATTCTTGGAAAAGTTGACGCCTCTACTCACCCCATTCCACCCGTTTCTCTCCCACTACGTCAAACAGCAGGCCACGAACCTTGCCGAATAGGGATGTTGCCAAACTTCCCATCAAACAGTGTCATGTCTCTTGAATATTGCTTATAATAATGTAACGTTAATTATTACTTATTAATAATTTAATTTAATTAGGTCTAATGATGCTGATTGACTTACGTAAAATGCTATTACTTGCTTAATAATATTTCTTTCACCACTCCGTGCTACAGTATTCATGTTGAGTTGACAACACTGGACTACAAGTGCAAATAAACTCCCGCAAGAAGGCTCAAAATTGTGAGTAGTGGGGGAGAGAAAAAGAGAGGGATAGAAAAGAGAGAAATAGGAATACAGGGAGAGAAATGAATTGCCGAGGCTGAAAAGGAATTAAGGTTCAGTTCGCATATCTTACGGGGGCACACATCCGATGGTCGGACTATAACTCCATCTCCAGAGTATCTCTTGATTGTAACTACCCCATGAAATACATTTCACTCTAAGAACTGTACAATGTTGGTATTGCATGGACATGTTACAATTCAGTATTTTACCACTGAGTTCCAAACACGTTTCGTTCACTAAAAACTCCACCTTCGTCGTAACAGATTTTGAATTTTGGGCTCCTGGTATGCAGAAGATTCTAGTTTTAGTAAACAGTGCACTGACAACTGGTATACAAGTGATGCATAATAATTTAGCTTGCATACAGACTAAGATCAAGTGTTAGGAGCGTATATTAGAAGTGGTAACGCATTCAGCTGTTTTGAAAAAAAGGGTATTGAAAAATCAAATTTCACTGAATACGACTAGTGTAAATTAATGACGAATCTCTCTACACTTACAAATTGTTACGGAAAAGATTCTATTTTATAATGATATAAAAACGTCTCTTTTATTGTTTGAGAAATTAATATGTCTGCCACATGATAATTACTGGAGAAAGTAGGACCAACACAACAGAAATTTAATAACACAGTCTGGATTTATTCAAGAAGCGAACATTTTACAAAAGAATTATAGTAGGTACTCCATCTAATCCAGAAAAATTGTTAACATTACAGATCCACACCGTGGACTAACAGCGTGTCTGGCCGCGAAACAAGGTGGCCTGGGTTTGATTCCTGGTCGGGGCAAGTTACCTGATTGAGGTTTTTTTTCCGGGGTTTTCCCTCAACCCTATATGAGCAAATGCTGGGTAACTTTCTGTGCTGGACCCCGGACTCATTTCACCCACATTATCATCTTCATCTCATTCAGACGCTAAGATGTTGATAAAACGTCGTAAAATAGCTTACATGAAACATGGTGATGCAGATAACCTAAAAACGTGTGAAAAAGATGAGGAGTTGGAGGTTTGAATAGTATTTTAGAGTGTAAGCTATGCTAATCTAACATAACTAACCTAACCTAACTCTAGTAAGCAGCAAGTATTTGGGTGACAATCCTTCACAATAGTCAATATATTATTATTTAAATAATCATCAAGTCTATTTTCAGAATACACTAAATTAGAACAATATAATGTGCTAGATGATTACATACATTATTTATTTTTCCAATGGCAGAGTCCTTAACTTATTATTCGTCCTGACTCTACAAGAATGCTCATAGATGTCGCTAGTGCTAAGAAGTGTAGATCATTTAGTTTGTCAGAGACTATCCAGAGTCCACTACAGGCAATAAATTCACATTAAGTTATATTCGAAATGAATGATGATGGTAATAGGGAATTGTTGGGATGTCACAGACGAACCAACATATATTATAAAATCAGGGTTGATGAATTGGGAACTGAACCTGGGTCCCCTGGCTTATAAGCCCAAAGTGTACTGAGCCATTGTGGGGTATTATTACATACATAGGACTCCAAATATTTCTTAGAACAATGAACACCACGTCGGTAGTGAAAGTGAATCAAGAAACCATTTTTGTTAAATGTGACAGTAGAAAAAATGTTGATGGCTGAGAACCAGACTGTTCCAAGTCCATTTTATTTATTTATTTATTTTTTTTTTTCAGCAGAGGTATTTTAGGTTTCTGACTTTCGGAGCTCGACATGAAACCATTTGGAATAGCCTCATAAAAATTGGAATTAGTGAAGAATCGGTAGAACAGAGAAACATTCTCTCCAGCACTGGGACTCGAACCCGGGTTTCCAGCTTAACGTGCTGGCACTTTATCCACTAAGCCACACCGGGTTCAAGCTCCGATGCTGGATTGAATCCCTCTCATTTCTACCTACTGTGTTCTTTTTCTTCCTTCTATCAGAGCCTTCTTCAGATACAAGCCGGAGCCATATGTCGGCAACACTGTAATTAACTGTCAACTGGAGGCCTACCACATAGAACACGTGTTTGTGCTAATGCCGATTTTTAATGTAAATTAATGTTACAATAGAAGTGTGTCAATGGAATTATGTTCGCGGTCGTACCAAACGTTAATTGTTGATGTATTGTAAACTAAGTGCGTGTTGGTGAGAAAAACAAGACAATAAATGAAAATATGGCTGAAGTCTTTGGCAATTTTTACGGTTATTAATAATATTAATAATAATAATATATCTAATCTAATCTAATGACAAAATGATTGACAATTTTCTAAATATTAAATATTGTATAAACTACATTTTTATAGTCTTATTTGTGGTTTGTGGTGTATCAGAATTCTAGCCAAATTGTTGGGTCTCACCTGCTATATCAATAAAGTTACGCCGTTGATTTTCAAGTTCATTGTAAACAGCTGTTTTGTGATCCCATAAATGTTGCAGATTTGTTGAAGATTCGGAATGCCTGCTATACATCAGAACTACCTATAATTTGTAGATGCATAGACTCAATTTGTTCTTTTCAAGGTTTGTTGATTAATATTATTTCTTTTGTAATAAATTAGTTATAAACATGTTACTTTTCACTTCGTATTTACAGGATTTAAAGTTCACTGAGTTTATGCTAATTGGCACATACTTAATAGATAATGATGTGTTTTGTTACGTATTATGTTGAAGGTATGTTTCTTCATTTTTTCATAGATCTTTATATTTGGCCTAACTGTATTTACATCCTCATATTTTATTATAATATGTCAATAGTTTCCTCTATTTACCTTTTTAGTTTATTTGCATAATTTACATTCTTAGCTTGTTTTCTGTAGTTATATTTATTTAAAATTATATCTTAAAAGGTTTATAACAAATAATTTAGGATAGTATTCTTACAGTGACTGGCCAGGTTCAAACTAAAACTGGCTTCCTGGGCATCTGAAATACGGTATTTATAGAAAAGCACGACAGATAATCGCATAAGATAATATTAAAATGTATCCTAGACCTTTCACGTTACAGGTGAAACACCATAAAGTCGCAAAACATAGTCAATTTGCTAGCCACAAATTTGTTAATTGAATGGAACTTTTGAATACTACGTAGGAACTTACGTCTTTATTGAATTATTGATTTTATTATTTTCGGTGCAAGGAATATCTTATTTATTTATTTACATATGTACTATCAATGAAAACATGTTTTTTTTTTAATTATTTTAATTGGAAGTCTTTGTATGTAAGTAGCCTACTTACGCGTATTATGAAGTATAGCTAATTGATTCCAATAAAACACTATTTTCGAATCCACAATAATTTACATCATTACTCTGAATCTTGATCTTGCCTTTGTGCATAAAGTAATATTGAAAAAACACAGTTACATACAACGAAAGCAATGATCAAGCACAATTACATCAATATCACTTTAGAATCTCCCGCCTCCACTCAGAGTTGCCAAACCTACCCATGCTCCGGCTTGTAACTGAAGAAGGCTCTGCCTAAACACGTTTATAGACTTTATGAATAATGAAAAGAATAATGTGAGTACATTTTCTTACAGAGTTGCATTATTTGGTTGCATGTCTTGGTGTTTTTAAACAAGAGAACTATGGACTTGTTTTTAAATCACATGATTAGTGCTTTTTCATTTTAAGTATTGGCGACACTGAAGCAAATATTATGACGGCTGACTCGTACAGTGCAAGTCCTACCCATTTCTGGGTTATGTTCGTTTTTGCTAATTTTGAAAGCCGTTTTAAGATATTGATCATTTTATGACAAAGCTAAGGAGCAGAATGTGATAGAAAATGATGGTATAATAGATTCAATTAAATAGGCCTTATTTTATGTACTTAAAAAGTTACGGAGTGACTGGGATGGGAGAGTCAGTTGGTAAGTTTTCACAGATCTAACCTAATTTATTCAACACATTTTTCTGGAGAGATATCAATATTAACTAATATTGATGAAGTGACCTCTTCACGATCTGGTCGAAAGAAACTAACAATATTTAATTTAAAAAGTGCGTATATACCGTAGACAAACGCGCATTACGTTTCTGACAGTTTCCACAACTAAACTAAAATATTTTTCATTCGCATCAGGCTAGTGGTAATTAAACCTTTTTCCTTCGAGCATTGCAATACAGTGCTGTTGTGCTCGGGCGCAGGCTCGATTCCCGTTTGGGTTGATTAGGCCTACCTGGTTTGGTTTTGTTTTCTGAAGTTTTCCCCAACCCTAAGACGAATGTCAGATAATGTATGGTGAATCCTCGACCTAATCTCGCTATCACCAATCCCATCGACACTAAGTAACCTAGTAGTTTATACAGCGTCGTTAAATAACCAACTCAAAAAATACAGTGCTGTTTTGGGATTATACCAGTGTTGTTAGGCTTGCTCATTTAATCCCATCAGGGGGCACGTGTGGCTTGAGGATGGCAATGGACGCAAGTAACATTGTCCCCTTCATCATTCATACAATAGCCGAGGTTAAGTTCGCTGTACTTGTACAAGAGCGCGGCCGTTCTGCTACCCAATCATTCACAGAATAGGAGTGGTAAGCACAATAACCCTCAGGCTGCAGTGTAAGCCTTCGGGTCCCTCCTCCGTATAAAGAAAAAAAAAATATTGTCCCCTAATAACTAAACTAAAAATAAACGCAATCCATGACAGGTATTGCCTCATAAAACCCTATTTAATCTTGTCAACTGACAATAGAGCTAATCTTTTAATTAACCATGCATTTAATTTTGTTATAAAAGGCTTAATACGTTTTTTTTTGTTATTTATTTTTGTATTCTATTGCCCTCTTCAATCTGCACAGTTACGTCACTTCCAAATATACAAAGGTGATTTAATGAATATTCAATTCAGACTTCACTTCTTGGGGAAAATTCGATTTTAGGAAGAGATAATAATTAATATCTAGTAGTAGTAGTATTAGTATTTATTTATTTAACCTGGTAGAGATAAGGCCGTCAGGCCTTCTCTGCCCCTCTACCAGGAGATTCCAACTACAATATCAACAATAAAATTACAATTAAGTTAGTATTAAATTTACAATTACAATTACAAATAATATTACAATTAGTATTAAATTTACAATTACAATAAAATCAAAGTACGAAAAGATTACCTGAATAATTAAAGCTAGATAATTTATCATAGAGAAACTTATTCCATTCTAAAACCTGAGTCCTGAATCAGAATGCCACTCTGCTGTATTGGCAGGTGCATTTTGAATTGCTTCAAAATTAATTAAAAACAGTTGAATAATAAAATGGTCTGAAATTATGTAGGACTATAGTCGCGTCCCTGTTATTTCCGGCGTGACTCCTTAGTCCTTAGTGACTCTTTGCTTAGTCTTAGAAAGTGAAGGCTCTATAAAGTCTAGGCGGATAGTATCATTCGCCATTTTTGTTCTTTCGTTACTGAGCTACCAGACAAAAGAATCTATTTGCTGCACTGTTATACATTATCATGTCATAGCTCCTATGATAATAAATCAAATGCACTGTAATTCAACAAATAATTGAGCGGCAAATAACGTCTTCGTGTGCTTTCTGCGAACGCCAACGAAAGAACAAAAATGGCGGGCGATTATATTAAGTATTTATCGAGCCTCAGGAAGTGTATAACTTCATCAGCAGTGAATGGCAATACACACACGTTTAAATTTAGCCGACCTGCAACGTGATTGGCTGCCGGAAATAAGAGCGACGGGACTATAGAATGATACATGATTTGAAGTTACGAAAGTCAAATACTTAATAGAGCATTGTGAAGAAACAGTTAAATAAGTTAAAGGTAATTTATTTTAAACATTTCAGGATCAAATGTCAGAATTGTTTGTAATGCTTACCAATTGTATAATCCATAATCCGTGGCTCGACAGTCCATAAAGGGCCAAGGTTGATCAGCTGATTGCTGGTCTGAGAAGAGGTGAACGATCATCCAACTACTATGGAGTATTGTGGTCAGCATGTTGATCCCCTTCTCCATTTGCCATCTTGCATCCCAATAATATTTCTGAGCTGAGAATTTTCATCTGCGTCAATTTTTGTGATGGCTTGACACTTGAGGACATGATCCTTATTCATTACGTAATTGGTTTTACGTAATGGACAGTATGATGATGGATAGAGAGACATTCTGTAGAGATAAGCTGTCTAACAATCGTGACCTATGTAGAGATGAAACAGTGCCACTGATGCTGAGGTACATTAGCTAACATTTGCCTTTGTTTCAGATACAATGGACGCAGTTAAGATTGAGTTCAATCATAGTAATGGAATTTGCTTGGAGGAGACTGAAGATTGTTATGATGAAGATCCTCTCTCTTTTATGAAATCTGAGTGTGAGGTCAGTAAGGATGAAGGCTCCGGCAATAACAAGAATGAAAGATTAATACTTACTTACTTACAAATGGCTTTTAAGGAACCCGAAGGTTCATTGCCGCCCTCACATAAGCCCGCCATCGGTCCCTATCCTGTGCAAGATTAAGCCAGTCTCTATCATCATACCCCACCTCCCTCAAATCCATTTTAATATTATCCTCCCATCTACGTCTCGGCCTCCCTAAAGGTATGAAAGATTAATACTTCCTGTAAATCCAATCTGGTATGGGATGCACACCAGATGGAGACATTGCACTCTGTTCTTATCTGGAATTTAATTTCCTTCCAAAGAAATTTCTGTTTCAAATAATAATAAAATTGTGTAAGGTCAACAGATTAAGAATAATGCTGTATTCATGGGAATGACTGGTAGAGATAGGCTGACCAGATTTTTTATAGTCCAGCAGGGGACATTGGCAATTTCAAGAAAAACCACAAACACTTATCTAGTCAATTATTAATTATATATAATAATAAATTTTCAGTCAAATACACTTTTCAATTTGTGAGGTCAGATAATCTGTTACATCACAATATTTAGTACGAAGTCACTAATATTTTCGACTTTAAAAAGTCATCTTCAGGTGCATGAGATGCAAACAATATTTAAAAATAGGTGGTAAGTTGATCTAGCAATTAATAACATGGTAAGTAATGCACGTACTGGCATTTACAATTATATAAATTTCGTGCCTCTTGAGGTAAACTGTACATGGTAAAGCTGAACACTGATGCTAGATTTTCGTGTGTATATAAGACAAGGAGAAGGCACAGCATGATATTAACCTTATACAATTAAGGGCTAAGTATTCTCATTAGATCGTATCATTAAAATTAAATTTGTACAGTTTCATATTAACTATGTTAAAATGTTAAATATAATGTATAAATTTAAAAGAGATGGAGAAGCTGTGATGCAAATGCTGTTGGTGGGAGAGCACGCAGTCTAATTCGTCGTGGTGAATGCCATAGTTGTATAGTTGTTCATTTGTTTGCTTCCAGACAAGGGGGCGTGTTTCACCCGACGTTACATGTTTTAGACTCTAGTCACTCTCCTTTGAAATGTTACACAAAATACATGTAACAGTAGATACAATAATAGAACTTCGCACACTAAATTTGTAATCTTAACTTTTTTAATTAAATACATAAACACACGTAACTCTATACTTAATTATAGCTACTAAGAATTCAATTTCAGTACTGACGCATGCATGGAAGTCTTTCATATAATATTGTACACACTGAACTCTAACACACACATTTTACAAGTACTTATCTGAAGAATATATCTTTTTAAGGATCTGTTCATTCCCATACAGCTTCACACTAAGTTCTTCGCATGAGAAATTAAAGTTTGTTTTCACTTGTAACAAAGCTTTAACTGTTTCAGTTTTTATTGTTGACTTTTCATCAGTCCAGATTGAGTTCATTGTGTAGAAAAAAAAGTCTTTCAAATGATGAATTACTGACTGAAAGACACATGATTAATGACACTATTTTGAGAAGATTTTCATATGGAATGGAATTTTATTTTATTTTTTTTTTAATGTTCAAAAACATCAGACCACTTTTCAGCTGTTGGTTTTTCACAAAACTCCTAATTTTTTTTAACTACTTAAAAATTGACACTGCAGCAGTTCTAACACTTCCGCGCAACGTGAATGAAGACAAAGATGCTATGTTCTTCTCAAAGAGTGCAGAATATCTCATACTGTGCTCTCTGGTTCTGTGTCATACCGAGAACCTTTCAGAAATGTGCATGAATCACAGCAGTTCCATCACGATACTTAAATATTTACGTGTAAAATGTTATTTAAACAAAATCAAAACTTCTGGGGACGAAATTAATTTCCAGGGACAAAAATGGGGACATTTGCTCCCTGGGGACTGTCCCCGGAAATCGGGAACGTCTGGTCAGCCTAGGTAGGGAAGCTCCCACTCTATCAACATATCATGCAAATGACACTGATGCTATTCATCTGGAATATATTATAGGCGGGTATTCTTTAACGTTAAGTAGAGAAACTTTCACAGACACACTCAACTGTTTCTTAGCTTACTGGTGGGTGTCCGGCTGATTTCCTTTTACAAATGCATCCCCTAATATCGGAGTACCACTTGCGAACTGGTGGTTCTGCACTAAACCTTGTTCAGAAATGTTGAACACTAATAACTGACTATTAATGAAAATCAAGGATAAAAAAAACTTCTGTCCTCCATAGCAGCCATTTCGTCTGAACAATAAATAGATGTTATTTACACAACAATCTTATCATATGTGTTGTACTAGAACAGAGCTTATAGCGTTTATTTTTCTGTCCGTATAAATTTTAAGTATCTGAATTTCATTAAATGTTAAGTTACATTTGTTGGAAATTGGAAAGGTCTTTTGTGGGAGCTCTGTGTATATTATTTATTATTATTAGAGGGGCCTCTAAGTGAAATAATTACAAAACACACGAACATCAACTACGCAAACTATCTTGTAACTTACGACAACTTTCAGCCATGATTACTCTAAAATATTTTATTATCATCATTGTAAATTTTAAATTTAACATCATTGACAAATTTTAATCATTGTATATTAATTGTAACATGAGCTATATGTATAAAATAAAATATTCGTCCAGTCTAAGTTCAAAATCCAAAGATTATCTCAATATTCATCCTGTATTATGTCATATTTTACATAAAGCTCATGAATTTCATGTATCACATATATTGTTCTCTATTCCTTGTTACTTGCATAATTTACTATTATAGGTCCAGATTATATGTTTTGTTATATCTGAAGATGCCCTAAACGGCGAAAACGTTCATATATTGTTATTAAATAGCAAATAAACATTTGCAAGTTGATATGTCTTAAGATTGAAATTCATTAAATACATATTAATAACTTACCAGGCATATTGATATATAAAATGAATTGTAAATTAAAATACGGTAGCATTGTTACTGGTAATATAAATTCCCCATTTGATTATAGAACGAAAAGTCATTGTTTATATGATACTTGTGGTAGAGTATGTACTGCAGAGTAGATTTTTTTAATCACCTGAAGACGAAGATAAAACAGTCCTCAGAACGTTGTGATTTTTTTTATTACCAGCAATGGAAAAATGTCCCATCTGCTTTTTCCCTCATTTAGAAAAATAATGTATGTAATTTTTTTGTATATATTGCTAATTGGTTGGTTGATTTCTGAAGTGAATTTGCTGATGAAGACTTTTTATGATCTTATTGTCCAGTTTTTTTTTTCTATGTTTACAGTTTCACAGTTTGTGCACTCTTAGAATTTAGTATTATTTTATAAATAATATTGTTTAATTTTACAGGATAGTTCCTCTATTGTCAAGACAGAAAATGAATTTTGGTGGAGCCATAATGAAGAAATAAAAGTTAAAGAGGAAGACGATTTCAAAGCTATAGATTGCACAGGGCTGCAAATAAATTCTAGGGTACGTGAAGGGGATCTTTTAGTATATTACTGATGTTTTTTCCATCACCATTTTGATAATAAGGTAGATCTTCTGCATATTTCGTCCGTCTGTTCAGTATTCCTTGTTTATCTTGTCATTTCATTGCCGATTTGGTCTTCTATCAACTACATGGATTTCCTATTCTTAATAGCGAAGTCCAAAGTTTGTGCTACATTAAATCATGTCTTCCTTTTCTCTCTAGATCCTCTACTTCTTTACATTTATATTTAATCCAGTCTTCCTTCACCTTATCTGTTTTTCTTTGTAGATAATTTAGTTTCTTCTAGGCTACCTTTTTCTGTGTTGGTGTTTTTAAATTTTTTCTCCTTTCCTCCATCTTCTCCAACATTTTTCCTGTGACCCAAGGTTTCTTAATACTCATATACGAGGCCTGTCTAAAAAGTATCCGACCTTAAATTTTCCCGCGCAAAGTAGTGATTCTAAGGCGGCGCCACTGTGCACGGTGGAAGGAGGAACCGTAATGTGCATGCTTGAATTTTTTCACCGCATTCGCTTGTGCCAGTCACTGGCTGGTGGTCGCCAAGTAAGGTGCTGTTCTAAGTGTTTGTCGGATTTAGTTTTCTCGCAAGATGACTGAACGAATTGAGCAAAGATACTGCATCAAATTTTGTCAAAAGCTTGGTGATTCTCAAAGTCAAACAATTCGTAAGATTCAGCAGGTGTTTGGGGAAGATGCGATGGGTGTAACACAAATTAAGGAGTGGTTCAACCGATTCAAAGATGGCCGCACATCAGCGTAGAGTGAGCAGCGTTGTGGCAGGCCTCAAACTGCTCGGAGTGCAGCTGTTGTTGAGAGGGTGCGAAATTTGGTGATGGCAGATCGTCGTTTGACCATGCGCGAGATTGCCGAAGAGGTTGGAGTGAGTAAAGATTCTGCACATGCAATTTTGCGTGATGATTTGAACATGAACCGAGTGGCTGCGAAATTCGTGCCCAAGTTGTTGTCCCAGGAACAAAAAGACCTCCGTCGTGACGTTGCATAGGACCTTCTGGACACCGCCAACACTGATCTTGGGTTTCTGAACACCGTGATAACTGGAGATGAGTCATGGGTGCACGGGTACGACCCAGAAACAAAAAGACAGTCGTCGCAATGGAAGCATCCCGAGTCTCCAAGGCCGAAGAAAGCGCGGCAGGTGCGAAGCAAAATCAAGGTGATGCTGACTGTTTTCTTTGATGTCCGTGGAATTGTGCATCACGAATAAGCACCGGAAGGACAAACGGTGACAAAGGAGTACTATCACCATGTTCTCCGGCGACTCCGTGATGCAGTTCGGCTCAAAAGACCAGACATGTGGACGGCGAACAACTGGCACTTGCATCACGACAACGCCCCCGCACATTCATCCCTATTGATCCACACTTTCTTGGCCAAACGTGGAATTACAACCGTTCGCCAACCTCCCTACTCTCCAGACCTGGCTCCTTGCGACTTCTGGTTGTTTCCAAAATTGAAGACACCACTGAAAGGATCCCGTTTTAAGAGTAGAGAAGAGATAATGCGGAACGCGACGACAGAGCTGAACACCATTCCAAAAGAAGACTTCCAGAGGTGTTTCCATCAGTGGAAGGATCGGTGGGCTAAGTGTGTGAAAGCAAAAGGGGCCTACTTTGAAGGGGAGTAGGGTCCCAACCCCGTCAGGTATTTGAAATAATTTTTCTGGCTAAAGGTCGGATACTTTTTAGACAGGCCTCGTATTCTCTGTATCCTGTTGTTTCTTGTGCTGTTGTCTATATACAGCTTTTTAGACGAGTCCAGTAATCATTACTATTTACAGGTGTGGATTATAATTTAGCAGCTTTCTCTTGGGAAGTTGCTTCAAATTTTTTTTTCTCTTCATTCTTCAGTTTCTCCATGTCCAATTTCTTCGTCACCTGTCTTCATCATATCTTCTTCAGACGTGTGTGTGTGTGTGTTTTTTTTTTCTAAATTAAATATTTAATCTAGTCTTATGTTATAAAAGTTTCAAGCAATGATCCTTGTATCTATTGAACATTGTATCCTTGATGTAACCATTGCTCATAATTCGCGGGTGCTCATGTAAAGGGGGTTAAGTCAAATTGTAAGGTATGTAAACTTCTCTCCTTTGGTACTGAACAAAACCCCTTTGTCACAAAATACGGAGTCCTGTAACTGCATCATGGATGGAAGCATGATTTAACCCCTTTAACACAAGAAAAAAGTAATTGTGGAGAGTTGAAAGCTGTACTTATCCCAGTTTAGCGAAATCATACTTAACCCCTTTACACGAGCACCCGCAAATTTACACTTTTCCTCAATTTACACCATTCTTTTCGGGTTGGAAGGAATAGTGAAGTGCCTTCCTTAACCTCTACTACTCAGTTCCCATCCTCTTCCCATGGTGCAACCTGTTTTTAACAAACGAGGTTCCTGTGGACCGAGTCACAGTGGTATAACATTCCATCAAAATGGAGGAAATGCCACTTCAGCATGCTGACTGCCGTGGCAGTGTTGAAGAGGGGATCTGGTCAGTGGAGTTGTCTGACAATCCTCTCAACTATGTCATATGGACCCGCTAACCAATGACAGGTGTTGTCCTGCAAATAGTTTGGGGACTGCATGTAGGTGATGTAACTACCATAATATAAAAATATGGTGGCTACGTTGAAATGGTTATATTTTTTGCTACATCACTCTCCAATATTTGCCTGATCTCAGGAATGTAAAATATTCTGGAGGTAAAATAGTCCCCCATTCGAATCTCTGGGCGAGGACTACTTCCAATCTCAAGCAAAACAATTTCCAGTCTTTCCTCTAAACCTACCGTGTGTGACAAATATTGTACAGGAAGAGAGTTAAGGCTTTATTGCCAAGAACTCAGTATTAGTTAACAACATAATTTTTTCAGAGTCTCTTTGAAAAATGTAAAGGAAGGGTTCGACTGTGTTTGAATTATCTGTGTTATCATATTTATTTCTTATATTTTTACTTTGAAAACATTATATATATATAGTAAATCCTCTGTGTAGTTGCTTATGTCAGATTTCTTTATTTATGAAATTCAGTTATTGTTATTTCAGAATTTTATATTTATTCAGTGATGTCGTTTTTATTTTTGAAACAGGAATTACCCACAATAACAGAAGAGCCAAAAGAAATGATACAAGAAAATCGAGAAGTCTCTTTACCCAGGTGAGTTACATTTGATATGTATACACGTACATATCTACTACATAGGATATCTTTACTTTCATTTTAAGTCAGTAATGAACCGTTATGTTAAATTACTCTTAATTTTATAGTTTTGTCTATAGATCATGAGCTCAGTACCATTAAATTTTTAAGTTTGAAATTACAATATGAAAATTTTGTAATATGTATGAATATTTTTGTCCAGTACTTTGTAATTCATTTGAGAGAAGCATGGGAAAAGAACATTTTACAGATGTCACGTTATAGGCCTATCTCTGCCAGTTGGAGACTGTTAAATTTCAAGTGGCTTATTTTGCAGTCTTTTGCTCTCTCTCTTCCCCCTCATCATAAATTGTGATGTCGCACAGAGGCAAAGATATAATACATTATCTGTACCTCTTTCTCTCTTATACAAATTAATGAAAGGAATTTATGCAAAAGAAGTAATTTCGATGTAGATTCATTTTCCGGGCTGAGAGGCCGTGGTCTATTAGTTGGTTTTATACCAGACGTTTCGTCTGCAACTGCGGCAGACATCTTCAGTGGAGTGGTATCCGAGGTCGCAAGACTCTTCTCGGCGTACCTGAGGCAACTGATCCTGTGTCTGGTTGTGCGGGCGTATTTATAGTGCGGCTCGCGGGCCGAGGCCTGTTGTCGCTGCGGTCCGCGCCGCTTTGTTCGCTGCTCCCGTTCTGGGTTCCGTCCTTTTGTTGTAGTGGCTTCTTATCTGTTCTGTTTAGGACCGGGTACCAACACTTGTTTAGCTTTATGCCTTCTTCCTTGCGATTAAAGTTGTTGTTATGTTTATGTATTTCGATCGCTTCTCTATGTAGACGGGGGAAGAAGTGCGTCGTCGTGCTCAAGATGTCCGTGTCCTTGAATCTTATGTTGTGATCGCCCTCTTGATAGGCATGTGCTGCCACTGCCACAGAACAGATAAGAAGCCACTACAACAAAAGGACGGAACCCAGAACGGGAGCAGCGAACAAAGCAGCGCGGACCGCAGCGACAACAGGCCTCAGCCCGCGAGCCGCACTATAAATACGCCCGCACAACCAGACACAGGATCAGTTGCCTCAGGTACGCCGAGAAGAGTCTTGCGACCTCGGATACCACTCCACTGAAGATGTCTGCCGCAGTTGCAGACGAAACGTCTGGTATAAAACCAACTAATAGACCACGGCCTCTCAGCCTGGAAAATGAATCTACATCTATAGACTCCGGCCGTGAAAGCCTACACTGCAAGAAGTAATTTCATAATGTGATATATTATACATTAATTTCAGTGGCAATTTTAGATGTGGACTACATGAAAATAGACCTACCCAAAAATCTCTCTTTGTTAAGAAATAAAAGTTTTCTTGATATGCATAAACAAGAAATAGATACAAGGTTCAATTCAAATCTTAACCTTATTATTGGTGATATGATGATATTCCAAACAATTTGGAAGTTCAGTAGTTCAAGAACAAAACTATTTTTAGTTCGAGCAACACCCACAATTGCTGTTCAGTTATTTCTAGTTCTGTGAGTAATTCACAGGTTAGCCTAACTTCAAAACTACTTTTCTTAATATATAAACTCGTAATGAACTAAAGTGAATATAGGTTAAATGGGTCCGTCTTCTTGCTTATCAAGTAATGTGTGGTCTTAATTATTAACTATGTCACATTTATTGAT
This sequence comes from Periplaneta americana, assembly GCF_040183065.1. Taxonomy (NCBI): domain Eukaryota; kingdom Metazoa; phylum Arthropoda; class Insecta; order Blattodea; family Blattidae; genus Periplaneta; species Periplaneta americana. The sequence goes on from NC_091122.1 coordinate 176,121,152, forward strand.
TGCATTAACGTTTTCGGCAATTATTTGCCATCATCAGGTCATCATAAGTGTCATGTTATACACACTGAATACTAATTACGAATATAAATTGAATGAAGTAATATTCGGGCAAACAAACATGGTTACCACTTGACTAGATAAATGTTACATTATAATTAGATGTGCACTGACTCAGCTGTTTACAAGAACAGTATTTTTATTTGAATAATTTCAAGGGAAAAATTGTTCCGGGGCCGGGTATCGATCCCAGGACCTCTGGTTGAACGTACCAGCGCTTATTCAAATCTGCTTTACAGGGAGCTTTACCTGAAAGACTAGATTTGCATAATATATATGTCACTGTGTACGTTGACAGAAAATCACAATTCCAAGTCACACAGAGATTGTGTGCACTCGATGTGGGTCTCTGGCATTTCGTCAGCCCACGCGAGTTGTGTGGATATAAAGGGAAAAGTTGAGACGGTGTCGGGTGGAGTTCCCGGGTAGCTCAGTTGGCAGAGCGCTGGTATGTTCAACTAGAGGTCCTGGGATCGATACCCGGCCCCGGAACAATTTTTCCCTTGAAATTATTCAAATCTGCTTTACAGGGAGCTTTACCTGAAAGACTAGATTTGCATAATATATACGTCACTGTGTAGGTTAATAGAAAACCACAATTCCAAGTCACACAGAGATTGTGTGTACTCGATGTGGGTCTCTGACGTTTCATCAGCCCACGCGAGTTGTGTGGATATAAAGGGAAAAGTTGAGACGGTGTCGGGTGGAGTTCCCGGGTAGCTCAGTTGGCAGAGCGCTGGTACGTTCAACCAGAGGTCCCGGGATCGATACCTGGCCCCAGAACAATTTTTCCCTTGAAATTATTCAAATCTGCTTTACAGGGAGCTTCACCTGAAAGACTAGATTTGCATAATATATACTTCACTGTGTACGTTAACAGAAAACCTCAATTCCAAGTCACACAGAGATTGTGTGTACTCGATGTGGGGTCTCTGGCATTTCGTCAGCCCACGCGAGTTGTGTGGATATAAAGGGAAAAGTTGAGACGGTGTCAGGTGGAGTTCCCGGGCAGCTCAGTTGGCAGAGCGCTGGTATGTTCAACTAGAGGTCCTGGGATCGATACCCGGCCCCGGAACAATTTTTCCCTTGAAATTATTCAAATCTGCTTTACAGGGAGCTTTACCTGAAAGACTAGATATGCATAATATATACGTCACTGTGTACGTTAACAGAAAACCTCAATTCCAAGTCACACAGAGATTGTGTGTACTCGATGTGGGTCTCTGGCGTTTCATCAGCCCACGCGAGTTGTGTGGATATAAAGGGAAAAGTTGAGACTGTGTCGGGTGGAGTTCCCGGGTAGCTCAGTTGGCAGAGCGCTGGTACGTTCAACCAGAGGTCCCGGGATCGATACCTGGCCCCAGAACAATTTTTCCCTTGAAATTATTCAAATCTGCTTTACAGGGAGCTTTACCTGAAAGACTAGATTTGCATAATATATACGTCACTGTGTACGTTAACAGAAAACCTCAATTCCAAGTCACACAGAGATTGTGTGTACTCGATGTGGGTCTCTGGCATTTCGTCAGCCCACGCGAGTTGTGTGGATATAAAGGGAAAAGTTGAGACGGTGTCGGGTGGAGTTCCCGGGCAGCTCAGTTGGCAGAGCGCTGGTATGTTCAACCAGAGATCCTGGGATCGATACCCGGCCCCGGAACAATTTTTCCCTTGAAATTATTCAAATCTGCTTTACATCTTATCGGAAAATCAAAACAAGATGAAATTGAAATTGTTTTACAGGGAGCTTTACCTGAAAGACTAGATTTGCATAATATTTTCATTTTATCATAAATGTTAAGATTAGACACAAATGAAATTATGACGTGAAATAATTACATATATTATTGAATTTTCATGTGGAAGTATTGTGTTCCATATAATGGATAAATTAAAACAAGGAAGTTACGGATATGCTTACTGCTAAATAATTACTATGTTTGAAAAATTCTCCTATTGAGAATTAGCCTACATATACATACAGTATGTCAGGTAATCACCCAATGGTATTGCATTTTGTCATAAATGTTAAAATTGAACACAGAATAAAATGTGAAACAATTACATATGCTATTGGCTCTTCATGTGGGAAGTATTATGTTCCATATATTGCATAAGTTGAAGCAAGTAAGTTACGATCATGCTTGATGTAAAATAATTGCCGTGTTTTGAAAGTCATGCTGTTAAAATTACATTTACATATGTCTAGTAATTATCCATGGTAGCATGACATGAGAATTAAAATAGTCATAAATATGAAATATTAAATAAATATATTATTTCAATGTACCGAAGTACATATGATATTTCCATGCAGATATTCTGCGTCATCATACGATGAAAGAGTAATGGAACGGAGAAAAATTCTCTCCGGCGCCGGGATTTGACCCCGGGTTTTCAGCTCTATGTGCTGATGCTTTATCCACTAAGCCACACCGGGTACAACCCCGACGTCGGACAGAATTGTCTCTGATTGAGTTCCAACTCTTGGGTTCCCTCTAGTGGCCGCCCTCTGCACTACGTCATAGATGTCTATGAACATAGGACCGAAGTCCACACATGTCACACATAACGAGTGCACCTCAGCACATGTGTGGACTTCGGTCCTATGTTCATAGACATCTATGACGTAGTGCAGAGGGCGGCCACTAGAGGGAACCCAAGAGTTGGAACTCAATCAGAGACAATTCTGTCCGACGTCGGGGTTGTATCCGGTGTGGCTTAGTGGATAAAGCATCAGCACGTAGAGCTGAAAACCCGGGTTGAAATCCCGGCGCCGGAGAGAATTTTTCTCCGTTCCATTACTCTTTCATCGTATTAAATAAATAGTTAAAATACAGCTGAGGTAGGTTAAATGTGGTACAAATAAGCAAGAAGACGGATCCATTTAACCTATATTCACTTTATTTAGTTGTTTATCGGTCTACACCACCTTTTCAAAATGAAAATATCGTAATGAACTGTTAAGGTCAAGGTATTGCACACTCCTTATACAGGCCACCAAACTAATTTTTTTTTTTTGTTATCAATCTTCTGTCTTTATTAAGATACAGTTTAATAAAATGTATGGTAAAAAAAAACAATTTTGACAATAAAGCATTGAATATACTCAAAACATTTGGAAGAAATAGTCACATTGCCAGAAAGATTAGTATAAGATTTAACAATTGGAATTTCTAGTAGTTTTTTAGAGAAAAATATGTTATAATAATGATTATTTATGATACATGTGTGTCATACACTATTTTTTAGACAGCCATTCATTCGTGATGGTATATAGACAGTTTATTCTCCAAGTAATGGTAGAGCATTGGACTGCTGATCTATAGGTCAATTTACCAACAGAATCGTTGCCCAGGGTGCGCCATAGGAGGCTGGTCTATGCTACACCCGCGATGAGATGAGATGGTGATGGAGATTTGTTGGGATGCCACAGGGGAATGAGAAAACCCCTGTGCTACCTGGACTGCAGGCTTATCCAACACAAGTTATTAATTAGGGGTAGTCAGGGATAGAACCTGGGATTATAAGTCCAGCACTCTAGCCACTAGACCACCTTGGCGCCATATTGTTTCATATAGTTATCAGTAAAATATTTGTTGAAACAATTTATTTAATTTATGTATATTTGTTAATCAAAAACAGCAATTTTAAATATACGTCTGCAATTCTTTGAACCACATTTTTGGTCAGTTGTGATTGCCACCATGTGAAACAAGTGACTATCAGTGCAAATAATTTCAAGGGAAAAATTGTTCCGGGGCCGGGTATCGATCCCAGGACCTCTGGTTGAACGTACCAGTGCTCTCCCAACTGAGCTACCCGGGAACTCCACCCGACACCGTCTCAACTTTTCCCTTTATATCCACACAACTCGCGTGGGCTGACGAAACGCCAGAGACCCACATCGAGTGCACACAAACTTTGTGTGACTTGGAATTGTGGTTTTCTGTTAACGTACACAGTGACGTATATATTATGCAAATCTAGTCTTTCAGATGAAGCTTCCTGTAAAGCAGATTTGAATACTTTCAAGGGAAAAAAATTATTCAAATCTGCTTTACAGGAAGCACACAGAGTTTGTGTTCTCTCGATGTGGGTCTCTGGCATTTCGTCAGCCCACGCGAGTTGTGTGGATATAAAGGGAAAAGTTGAGACGGTGTTGGGTGGAGTTCCTGGGTAGCTCAGTTGGGAGAGCGCTGGTACGTTCAACCAGAGGTCCCGGGATCGATACCCGGCCCTGGAACAATTTTTCCCTTGAAATTATTCAAATCTGCTTTACAGGAAGCTTCACCTGAAAGACTAGATTTGCATAATATCAGTGCATCATGCATTCCCATATAAGTCACTTTTTAACATGCTTACCTAGCATTAAAAGATCAACTTTTAGGAGTGGCTGTCTAAAAAATTATATCTGACATTGAGTCAGTTTTTTAATAAACAAGGAAGATAGAGAATTGTGTTAACTTGTCTTTCTAACTAAAGTCTTGTTTTTTTTTTTTAAGTGATAGTGTTCAGATTAAGCTGTCTTGCTGTAAAACGAAGAGAACAGTGTTAACTTTAGAAGAAAGAATGAAATTAATACGTGAAAGTGAGAAAGGAATATCGGCACGTAAATTGGCAAAAATTTTCAAATGTGGAAAAACTCAAGTGAATACAATTTTAAAGAGTAAGGAAAGTATTATCAGAGAGTGGAATGGAAATATGAATAGCGGATACAAAAGAAAAAGACATGAAAAATTTGGTGAAGTGAATACGTTAGTGTTTGAATGGTTCAAAAGTGCGCGTTCGAAACAAATTCCCGTAAGTGGACAAATTCTTAGAGAAAAGGCACTAGAATTTGCTTCGCAAATTGGCGAAGAAAAATTTTCTGCTAGCAATGGCTGGCTTGAACGATTTCGCTTGCGTCATAACATTGTGTTCCAGTCTGCTAACAGTAAGGTACGGAAAGTCCCTAGTGAGGATTGGAAGGATCGTCTTCCTTCCATTACTAGCGGATATGAAGCAAGGGACATTTACATTATGGATGAGACTGGTTTATTTTTCCGTTGTCTGTCACAAAAATCTATGGCACTTAAATCAGAACAGTGTAAGGGAGGGAAAATGTCTAAGAAACGATTAACAATTCTCCTGTGTGCCAATGCCGTGGGAGAAAAGGAACCGCCATTGGTTGTTGGGAAATCACCAACGTCCTTCAGAAGTGCTGTCTGGGCGCAACTTGATCAGGTGTCGTGGCATGCTAATGAGAAAGCATGGATGACTTCTGCTATTTTTGAAAAATGGTTGTCTGATTTTGAAAAGAAAATGTGCAAACAAAAAAGAAAAGTTCTTCTTTTCCTAGATAGTGCACCTTGTCATGCCCATCGGTTAAAATTGGAAAATGTAACATTATACTATTTGGCAACAAATGTTACTTCTTCTCTCCACCCTTTTGAACTAGGAATTGTGAAGGAATTTAAAATGCATTACCGAAAACGAGTTCTGCGTTATATAATTGCTCGCATCAAGGAAAATGTGACTGCATTAGATTTAGCCAAGAAGATCACCGTAAGTGATGCAGTTTCATGGATCATCTCTTCCTGGAAGCAAGTTTCTCCTAAGACATTGGTGGTATGCTTCAAGTCCTGTGGGATCTTCGGAACTGCAGTTAATGTGAATGTGAACATAACAGACAGTGACATAAAAGATATTGAAATTCTGGCCATAACTGCTGGAGTGAGCTATGATCCAAGAGCCGTGGAGACTGATGCCAACTTGGATTGCTATGACGACCTGAGTGGCAACTGGGAAAAACATACAGCGCAGGAAAGTATGTCATAACTTTTAATCATTGCATGTTTATACAGTAGAATCTCTATTATCCGTGGTAATGAAGGGGGTGGGCTGGACGGTTAATCGAACAAATCGGATAATCCGTACCATAAAATATTTTCAGAAGTCCATACTACAATCTCATAATTTCCTCCATAGTACTGTGTTTAGCATGCTAGATATACTGTTTTTGCTGTAAGAAAAATCTCTATTATCCGTGGTAATGAAGGGGGTGGGCTGTGATGGTTAATCGAACAAATCGGATAATCCGTACCATAAAATATTTTCAGAAGTCCATACTACAATCTCATAATTTCCTCCATAGTACTGTGTTTAGCATGCTAGATATACTGTTTTTGCTGTAAGAAAAATCTCTATTATCCGTGGTAATGAAGGGGGTGGGCTGTGATGGTTAATCGAACAAATCGGATAATCCATACCATAAAATATTTTCAGACGTCCATACTACAATCTCATAATTTTCTCCATAGTACTGTGTTTAGCATGCTAGATATACTGTTTTTGCTGTAAGAAAAATCCTAATGTAAACATAAGCACGTTGCTGTCATACCCGTGATTGGCTCCCAGTCGAAACACTCACATGACGCAGGAAAAAATAGTTCGTATTTGGAAACCATAATCTTGTATTACTTGAAAATAAAAAATTGAATTCTAGTTGTTAAATACGATGAAACATTTAGCCTCACTCATGTGTAAAACGCTATGTAAAGGAAAAGCTACTTTTATTACTTTTGATTCCATTATCTTTTGAACACATTTAGAAGTACAGATTTATTTTCATAAAAGACTTTAGGCTACATTAGAGTTATAGGTTCGAACAAATCTCTGTCAGGAGTATTTGAATGCTTTAATAAATCACTTTAAGTAATAGATATTTGGCAACACTGTTTCCGAAATGTAGACTTGTGCTTCCCCATAACATGCTGCCAGGTAGGGGACCTCTTTGTGTTAGTTCCTTTGACAGACACGAATTTCTTACGAAATAGATTTTTTTTTTCTAAAATTATCTTGCGTTTGTTGTATTTATTTCTTTAATTTATTAATTTATTCATTTTTGACCAGCCTCATGGTCTAGTGGTCAGAGCTTCTGGCTATAGTTCATGAGGTCTTGGGTTCGATTCCTTAAAGGGGATTATTCCTGTGTTCATCCATGGTCTGGAATTTAGGTTAAATTTAGATTTAAGACCTCTCCTGGCACCACGTTATCATAATCATCCTATCACATCATCGGGGTAATGTAACTCCGCCTTCCAGGCGCCCCAACCTCAGAAGTGGGTTACAACTAAGCCACTGCCAGGAGAGAAGACCAGAAATGTCGAAAAGACAACCTGGTGGCATTGGATAAAAAAAAAATATATTTTGTTATGTACTATGAACGCGGATGAATACCAACAGTAATACTGAGGTAGTCTGTTCTTGTAACAAGCTGGCGTTACTTGAGCTCGTAGTTGTTCATGTAAGCACGTGGTACCGAAGTATGGCTTCTGTATCCTCAACTGTCCATTGTGAAGACATAAGACTTAAAAATAATTTAATTGCAGTAATTATAAAGTAAATGTTACCCAAGCAAATGAATGCATAGTAGTGAGGTTAGGCCTACTTGACGAGTAACGGGAAATGTTTAACATGAAACAGAATGTACAACAGTAGGCTGGAACACGTACTGAGAATCTATGGCGCCAAACAGCGGCCAATGAAGCCTCACTTCAGTCACGTGCTATTGTTTATATTAGGATTTTTCTTACAGCGAAAAGATTATAGTGGATGAGAAGTTCACTATTTTAATTCTGGTTGTTAGCGATGGGTTTATAAGGGCCAAGGAAATTCCTTATGGTGGTTGTTTGCGGAAGGATAGGAATAGTAGATAGCTCCTGTTGTAGATCTACATACCGGTACGGTATACACTTTATCATTATTTTTCATTAAGTCATGCACATTGTAACGCCAATCACATATTCTGATGCGAAATGAGCTACGGTTTCTCTTTTTCCAAACCTCTCAATTATTTGCATTTTTATTTCGATACTTAGCAAAACACTTTTGACATCCATGGAAGATGTTTTACATAGAAGTTATAAAGTACGGGCTTTTGAACAGTAGAACAGGTTTGCTATATAGCTATTGTGAGGAAATTCTTGGGACTATTTTACAAGTTGGGAAAAATACCTTCAAGAAACTGTTTTTATTGGTGTGTGGATAAGCTTCAGGGCTTCTACCACGTTGTCTTGGTGTTAGTGGCTGACGTTTCGACCGCTGTGTTGTGGTCATCTTCAGAGCAGTTGTTGCTCAGGTCCAACAACTGCTCTGAAGATGACCACAACACAGCGGTCGAAACGTCAGCCACTAACACCAAGACAACGCGGTAGAAGCTCTGAAGCTTATCCACACACCATGTACACCAGCCGCGGAAGCCTACGTGAACGCTTAACTGTTTTTATTGCCTGCAGTAATACTATGTAAGGGTAAAGATTTGTAATGATACACTCTAGAGAAAATAGGTACTAACATAAGGTATAGTACTAAGTTTCTTACATGTTTATTTCCGCAGTAAAGAAAGAAAGAAAGAAAGAAAGAAGGAAAGAAAGAAAGAAAGAAAGAAGGAAGGAAGGAAAAGAGCGACAGAAAGATGGTTGGATAATCTGCTGATCGGTTAATAGGGTGACGGATAATCGGGGTTCCACTGTATTAATATACCCAATCTCTTTTATTGATGTTGACGCATTTACACAAGTTTTCTTTATTTCCATTTAGAAATATCTGGTGGATCCATTGAAAACAGTGAAGAAGATGAAATGGAAGCTACCGAATATCCTATCATGTCATTGCAAGAGAGTCTTGCAGATATGGAGAGGCTTCACAAATCATTCGACTTCAGTAAATGTCAAAACAGAGAGAAGATTGATGAATTATTCATTCTATTAACGGAACGTTTAGAAAGTGAAATTATTCAACAAAGGTGTACAAAACAGCATCGATACAATCAGGACAGCATTTCTAAAAAAAAGTGATTGATACTCTTGTAAAAATTATGATACAGTTAATGTGTTAAAATATAGGATCATTCAAAAGTCACATCAAGCTTTAAAATGTTATAAATATTATGAAGGTTGAGTGGAACAGAGAAAAATTCTCTCTGGCACTGGGATTTGAACCCGGGTTTTCAGCTCTATGTGCTGACGTTCTATCCACTAAGCCACACCAGATTCCCATCCTGATGTCGGATTGAATCCTCTCAGTTTAAGTTCCACGTCTTGGGTTCCCGCTAGTGGCCCAGCCTCATGCACTGCGTCATAGATGTATGACAGTGGCACAATGTCCACACATGTGCAGAGGTGCACTCATCATGAGTGACTAAGTGGCCGGGATCCGACAGAGAGAATCCAAGAGGTGGAACTTAAACTGAGAGGATTCAATCCAACATTGGGATGGGAATCCGATGTGGCTTAGTGGATAGAGCGTCAGCACATAGAGCTGAAAACCCGGGTTCAAATATCGGTGCCAGAGAGAATTTTTCTCTGTTCCACTCATCCTCTATCATATGATGACGCAGAATTTCTACACGGAAATATCATATGTACTTCGATACATCGTAATAATATATGTTATAAATATTGTAATATTTGAGGTAGGAAAAGAAGAAACATAATTGTGCTGGGCAAAGAATGGGATTTGGTTTTAGCAAAACATTGGAATTATATCAGCCATTCTCTTGTTCAACAAACCCCAATTTTTCTGTGATGCTATGCACAACATTTTGCAGACAATGTCTTGGAATATTCTCAATTTCTTTAGAGATAGCATCTTTCAGTTGCTGAAGGGTTGATGGGGTTCTTTAAGGTAACCACACACTCAAATGTCGGCTGGAGAATTGTGATCTGGAGTTTCTGAAGGAAAGTGCCTACTGATAATATGATCGCTAAAGATCCATGTAATTAATTGTTTTGCAGGGATGTAGATGTGGGATGGTGCGCAATCTTGCATCTTGATTTCTCAGTCTATGGGTGACGAAGTTTTGTAGCATACTGTAGCAGTGCTTCCCATATACTGAGTCATTCCTTGTAAACTTTGATATAACCACTAAAATTTTAAACTAACGATTTTTGTAAATTGTGACAAGCAATAATACATTTTATGACCACCTCTGTGGTGTAGAGGTCAGCATGCTGGTCTCTTACGCAGAGGGCCCGGGTTCGATTCCCGGTCGGGTTGAATTTCCTAGTTGAGATTTTTTCAGGGTTTTTCCTCAACCATAAGGCAAATGCCAGGAAATTCGGGCTACAACATCCCTGAATATCACCGGCCTCATTCATCACCGAAATCATATTCATAACAAATCAGTAATACATATACAGTCGCCATCTAGTTCACAACAATAGTACACATGCCTTCGGATTTCACACAGAAGATTAACTCGCGATATGACCAGAGATGTTAAAGCGAGTATAAATAACAGCGAGAGAGAAAAAAAAATTAATTTTATATTTATTGGCATACAACATCCAAATTCGAGATTTTTTTATTTAAAGAATGAATAAGATAATTGTCATGGTAGTTCAGTACCTAGAGCGCTGGGCTCATAATCCTGTGGACCCAGGTTCGACCCCTGGTATACCCCCGATTTATGACTTGTGTTGAGCAAGCCTATGGTCCAAGTAACAGGGGTTATAAGAAGCTTCGGTTCTCCTGTGGCATCCCAACAAATCTCTATTATCTCTCATCTCAATGTGGGTATAGTGTAGACCAGCCTTCTGTGGTGCATCATGGGCAATAGCTGTCAGTAAATTGATCTACACAACTGGCTTCATATGGGTGAATGATGAATACTCAAGTACTCACCATTAGTTAAAAAAAAAGGATAGAATTAAATGTCTTGTATTTATAAATTCCAGAATGTAAACAAGAAAGGTTGTAAAAGCTTTTTTTTTAAGTGGTTGTCAAAACAGGTTGTCTATGTGAAGCCCAATAACCTACAATAGTAATATGCCTTAGAAGAGCGGTATGTTGAAGTTTTCATGTTCGAGGAAACGTTTGAAAAAGCGAAACGTAGTTGAGCTTTTTTAATTTCCGAGAATTGAAAGAAAACATACCGCTTGTGTATCGTACATTATTTTGTGCGAAGATCATTTATTACATACCTGAAAGAGGAATTTCTAGTTAGTTGCAATGAAATCTTCATCTTGGTTTCTGTTCAATGATGGCAAATTTGCAAAACAAAAATATCTATCTTCAACATTGTTGCTTTAAAATGTTTTCTGTGTTTACTATACTCCAGCAGGCCGTGATATACGTCTGTCTTTTTTTTCCCCCAGTCTATGATGAGTCTGGAATCTTGTTGATTTTTTCATGGCTTCCTTAATGTTACTTGCATCACGAATGCAGTAACTTTAGTGGAGTTGTAGAGTTTACTTAATTTTTTCAAATATTTAAAAACAATAATTAACAGTGCAATTTAGGTGAAATTGCAGTGGTAAGTTTCCAATTTATAATTATTACTATATTGAACGTCTCTAAAAATAATATGTTAAAAGCCTAAAGCAGTAAAATCAATATGTCACTTAAGCGGTAAGAAGTGGGAAATTGTTATGTGTGTTAGGTTGGGAATACTGAATGTGGAATTTTAGACTTTCCGCGGATTGGTTTTGTGCGGAAACCAAGCAAATATGCACGATCTCGCACAAAAGTTATTTATATTGAAATTCAAATCAGAGTAGTTCCTAATTTAATGTATGCAATCACAGATGTCCAGTAGTAGGTGATCGGATGGAGAAAAATGCTTTGTCTCTCCTGAAAAGTTTTGTTTACAGTCTTCAATTTCTGTGGCTGTCTGAACTATCTTGTGTACTCACCTTTCTTTTGATTTGAAGGAAGCCATTGTTTCTTGTTTAGTTGGAAGGAATTACATGTTCTTCATAGGTTTTCCAGTTTTTATTGTATATATATTATTTAAGTTTGCTTTAGCATAGTGTTAATAGGTGTTAGTGTCACAACCGTCACACAAAACATGAATTGTATTGTTTTTCATCTATATATATAATTTGAACTGGTAATGGAAATTACGGGAAAACGGCTGAACGGATTTTAATAAATGGCCCCTCATTTTGAAGCTTGGAATCCAAAGTTTTTCGGAAAAGTAGTAGTTTTCAGTGAAATGTCAATTTTCCTACATAATTTTCCTATTTTCCAAAATCCATCTGTTGTCAGTTTTGAGAACTAATTTAATGAATCACGGCCGACTTGATTGAATTTCAGAACAAAACACACACTACAATAAACAATAGGCTATCATAGGCTATCTTACGAAGGCCATGACCTGCAGGTTTGCCGACATATTTAGAGCTCAATTCAATTTGTTATTAAAAACTGATTCTGCAGTGTATAATTTTCTGAGTACAGCTGTGTATTGGATATTCAAATCTACGAAACTTGAGGTGGTTTGATGTCATTATTACCATTAGAAATTAAATATTATTATAGTTAGTATCATGATGCGTCTATTCTTCATTAATTGTACATAATACTGATGCTATATTGATGACATGAAAGTGAAACGTTTTGAGGTTATGTAAGTAAATGTAGAGAATATCTTAATTTAGATCTTCATTTCTATAATTTGTTGAGTGACTGCTATATATAACTACAAAACTTAAGTAAGATAATAATATTGTTATTAAAAATCAAATATTTTTATACCTATTAAACCAGTGGGGTTGGGTCTTTTTCATATACTTAATGGCGGTGTAGTGTAGATATTGATATGTGTCATTGTCTTCAGTATTGGCTCGAGAGAGCGCAAAAATTACAGTTCTCAAGGAAAAACTAAAAGGTACTCTTGGTTTCACAAGTAAAGAACCTTCGTTGCAGGGTTGGGTTCAGGAAGCCATAAATCTGACTGACACGCTCCCCCAATTAGTGAAACTGTGGACAAAGATACCGCCGAGAATGCTGTGTTGTGAATTTTCCATTTTTGAAAGAATCGAACCAGTTGCAAAAGAAAATACATTTGAAGAGTCAAGCCAAGCGCAAACATGGCAACAGCTGAAAGTTTTAGCAAGTTTACTGGCCTGTCAATCACTGTTATCTGTGTAGAAGTGGTGTGAGGCCAGGGTTCTTTACTTGTGGAGCCGAGAGTATTACTTACTGATAAAATAAGAGACCTAGAAAATTTTGTAGTCTCCAGATCATTTCAGCAAGATCTCTTAGTAGGATAAAATGATTTTACACTCTACATTTCAAGTTCTACATGCAGCAGCTATACGAAAATACTATCGTTCGAAAGCATAGCAAACCTGACTTTTTTTAACTTTTGCCTACAATCCACAATGACCTGAAATAGCTACTGCTATCATCCTGACATTGATACTTGAGTTTTCGCGTTGAAACTCAAAAACTGAAGTTGGATAGGTTCAAGGAAAAGTATTTGGCCTAAAAAAATCCATTCAGAGGGAGTATGTTTCATTATTATGGAAGCAAATAACTATCAAAAAGACAAGTATTCTTCATTGAAAATAAATCTGAAAAATTTTTATGTGAACGTCTAACGAACTTAGTTTGCAGCAGCATTTGCTGCACAAGCCACTAGTATATTTAGAATAATGATACAAGTATAAAACTTAAAGTCATGTTGCAGTGTCCCCTAACATTGTGATAAAATTTCATGAAAATAGCAATTCGTGTCAAAGAGAAAATTATTGTGGCAGTTTAACTTTTTTATGTATGTGATGGTTGTGACAATTCTTCTGTGATTTTACAGTTTCTTTCAATATGTGACTAGTTGCAAGAAATGGGAATTAAAATCGTTTTTTTTTGTGGTTTCAAAAAGAGGATGACATACTGAGCATTTTAAAAAAATTTCATCGTTCTAGGTGCCATAGTTTTTAATATATTACTTATTGAATGTTGATATTACATTATGTATTTTTCGAGAAAAATGCAATTAAAGTTTTCATTTGTTTTCTTAGCAACTATAGTCCACACCTGTGGAGTAACGGTTAGAGCATCTAGCCACGAAACCAGGTGGCCCGGGTTCGATTCCCGGTTGGGGCAAGTTACCTGGTTGAGGTTTTTTCCGGAGTTTTCCCTCAACCCAATATGAGCAAATGCTGGGTAATTTTCGGTGTTGGATCCCGGACTCATTTCACCGGCATTATCACCTTCATCTCATTCTGACGCTAAATAACCTGAGATGTTGATAAAGCATCGTAAAATAACCTTAGCAACTATAAGAAAGATTTAGGTATTTAAGAAGCACTGTGTAAAACTACGTCCTAGTTTAGTATGTAAAAAAGCCTACAGGTAGCGCAAGATGTCGAAACATAGAAATGCAGTTTTTACACCGCAAATTCATTATTTTGTTCTCCTATAAAATTTCCTTTTGAGACTTTAGGTCCCTTTTCGCGCAATGGGTCACATATTACTTATTTGGAATGGCACTATATTTTTCATGACTATGTAATATATTTGTTAAGGTGTTATTTTTTAAGTATACAATTACAATCTTATTTTTACCAGTGTAATATTAATAATTTACTTCAAGATAAATATTTATTCTTGTAGTGTTTAATAATGAAACAGTAGTATGATTTTTTTTGTGTATATTACATGGTATCTCCCTTTATTAGGATAGTGACTGATATATCTGAAGCTGAAAGGAAGCGAAAGTCTCGAGAGAAACTGAAAGCTGATCCAGTAAAATGGGAGGAATATCTTCAGAAAGAGAGAGAAAGAGATAAAATGAGGAGGATGAAAATGAAAGAAGAAATGAGTAAAAACATAATGAAGTTGAAGAAAAAGAGACTTAAAGATGCTGAAAGAAAAAGAAAGAGTCGGTTGCAAAAAAAGTTACATGCCTTAAATGAAGATTCTGAATCAGTAACTCCGAGTTCTTGTATAGGTTGATATAAATCTGCCCAGTCTTTTGGCAAAGCTATTTCTCGTTCAAGAATATTGTTACCAAAGTATCCTTCCAAGAGATCTGCTGTGATGAAATTTTTATTGTGTGAAGGGTTACCTGACATAGAACTCATTAAAGAACAGAAATCAAATGGTAGAAAAGTTCCTGCTGAAATAAAGAGAAGAGTAATAAATTTATATTGCAGAGATGAGAAGCAATCTCTCGGAAGATAAGATACAAAATCTGTAAAAATTTCAGGTATACTTGAACTAATATTCAAAAAAGGAATATGGTGATGACCATTAAAGAAGCTTATCAGATATTTAAAGAAGAAAACCCTGAAAATGAAGTTGTCTTACAGATAAACTTCGCAGAGAGTTATTCTACTATTGCTCAAGATGAAATCCATTTTACCTTGGAGCCACAGAATTTTGGAACTGAAGAAAGAATTTCCTTCTTAAAAAAAAAACACACACACAATCTTCTCAGATGGTAGTGTAGCCCAATGTAAAACCAGGTGCATTTTTGCCTTTTTTTTTTTCTTCTTCTTCTTCTTCTTTCACATCACATGGCAAAGGAGTGGTAGATGGAGTTGGAAGAATATTAAAAAGAAAAATTGGGACGCTAGTGAAGCCAAGAGCTGAAACTCTAAATTTTGCAGATTTCTCTGATTGTGTACAAAAACATGTAAAAGGGAGTAACGGCCAGCACGTCTGGCCGCGAAACCAGGTGGCCCGGATTCGATTCCTGGTCAGGACAAGTTAACTGGTTGAGGTTTTTTCCAGGGTTTTCCCTCAACTCAATATGAGCAAATGCTGGGTAACTTTCGGTGCTGGACCCCGAATCATTTCACCGGCATTATCACCTTCATTTCATTCGGATACTAAATAACCTTAGGTGTTGATAAAGTGTCGTAAAATAACCTACTTAAAAAAAAATGTAAAGGGGATAAAGATTCTCTGTGTGGCACACGAAAAAATTTCCTCAAACCGAAGCCGATTTAGAAAACAGATTGGATAATATACTATCAAAGGACTTTTTTATGTAAACACAGTGTTAAATTCCTGGGCAAAACTAACGTTTTAATTGGTCAAACAGTAGATTCTCAATTTCAGAATATTAAAATATTTCCAGTTCAGTGCAAGAAGAAAAAAACAATTTCAAAATTCGAACATTTGCTTTTTTGTTTGTATCAGTGCAAAAATTGCCTGACATAAAACACCCCAAGGACAAACATTTTTGTTACAATAATTTCAAGTGAATGCAGTGTTGTTAATGAAGTCAATGTGAAAGGTATTATGAAGTGTAATTGCTGCCCTGACTCTAGTGTATTCCTTGTTAAAAATTGACATAGTAACTAGAATATGAAAGTACGTTTAAGCATATATATTTTTGTCAAATGTTGCTAATGTCTCAGTTATTAATACACATACGAGTATATTACACTTTATATCAGTGGTTCTCAACCTTTTTTAATGGCGTACCACTATTTTTAACTTTGGAAATTTGCTGTATCATTAACCAAATTTATTATGGGAAAAATCTCAGGATGTGGTTAATTAAGAAACAGTTGATGAATTTAAATACTATTATAGTCACAATCATGCCATGGTATGAAAGAAAAATTACACAACCTCGAGCGGGAATCGAACCTGCAACTTCCTGTTCTCCGGTCAGGCGCTCTGCCACTGAGCTATCGAGTTCGTCTCACGCCAAAGGCTTGGAATTATCCTTTCATACTGGCGACTGTGTTATAGAGTACTGTCCATAGCGTCTGATCTAGTCAGCACTGCTTATGGGTTGAAAGAAACTTTTTACAAATGTAATCTTCACACCCATAAGCAGTGCTGACTAGATCAGACACTATGGACAGTACTCTATAACAGAGTCGCCAGTATGAAAGGATAATTCCAAGCCTCTGGCGTGAGACGAACTCGATAGTTCAGTGGTAGAGCGCCTGACTGGAGAACAGGAAGTCGCAGGTTCGATTCCCGCTCGAGGTTGTGTAATTTTTCTTTCATACCATAGCATTGATTGTGACTATAATACTATTTAAATTCATTAATATGTCACATCAACGGACGTATATACGTCAACAAACATCGTAAGATGAAGATTACATAAGAAACAATTACTGTTTGAATTTATTCAATAAAGTGTTTCATAAAATATGCAGAAAACAGCTATATATTTTTCTACAATTTGGAATTTCTCGTTAGAGATCTTTCCTTCTCCACTCTGTCCTGGAGTAGTGATTGATAAATTTTTGTTATCACACTTCTGTAGCTGAAGAGGCGAATTGAAGCCGAAACAGGGAAAACTCAAAATTACAAATAGAGTTTGTGTATTTTTATATTTTATTATAATGTATGTTTTTATTTCAAACTTTTAAGTACCACCCAGCAGTAGCTCACGTACCACAGATTGAGAACTGCTGCTTGATATAATTAAGTATATGCAGATAAACATGGTATGTAATTAATAGTACATTATGAACGAGCCTATAATGGTAATAATTAAGACGCGAGTATGTTTATGAAACGAGCGCAAGCGAGTTTCATAATTTTCATACGAGCGTCTTAATTACCATTATAGGCAAGTTTCATACGACTTTTTATGCTCGACCATATTTCTAACTTGAAATTATTCATAATTATTCATGTTATGGTTATGTAAGTGAGGAGCGGAACTGTCCTGAATTGTGAGATATGCGCAGACGCGAAAGTATTGATTTTTTCCGAGACACGAATGTCATTGACCTTGATATAATCTAGAGAATAACATGAACATTAGGCTTGATATAACCTGGAAATTGATTTAGAATTGAAAAACGAGATGACAAATTGAATTTATCTGAATATTATTTACAATTAACGGTAATTATTATAGTAACAGAACATAACCTTCTGCGACAGTATTGGATTTCCAGCCTCCGTGACTTTTTGCTAATTGTCTTTCGATTGCATATCCGAGAATAATTGATACTTGCGGTTTTATAATGGTACAATCAGTACAAAGGTGATTTCTCATTGGCTGAACAACTGAATTATAATGAATAGGTGTACTTTAATGAGGTGCATTAAAAGGCTACTGTCAGGTGTATAATTACTACATTTCGGCATGGTCGAGCATAAAAGTTGTTTAGAGTTCACACAATGTCACAACAATCACAAAGCAGTCACATCCACACATAAATTTTAACCAGGAAGTATTCAATACACAGTGTTAGAGCATCATATCTATATATTAGCCCTTATGCATTGTCATCTAATATATCGGGGGAGAAAATAAGTTGATAAAGGGTCAAGCAAAAAGATTTGACGTTTTTAAGTTGGCAGTAACTGTGGCTGGTAACTACCAAGCGAGTTGCCTGAGATGATAGTGTTTGAGACTTGCATTTGGGAGGTCTTGGATTAAAATCCCATGGCCGACCAATTTGACTGGGGTTTTTCATGGTTTCCCTCAGTCACAAACAGCTGCATTCGATGGAAGGAGAAACTTGGCAGTGTTGAAGTCGACATGCTGGTATATTCACAGATCCTAAACATGTGATATGACCATGCATGTTAAAGCGTGTATAAATAAAGTAAAAAAAAATGGTAACTATAGGAAAATCCTAAACACGTGATATGACTATGCATGTTAAAGGGTGTATAAATAAAAAAAAAATGGTAACTATAGGAAAATGAAAAAAAAAAAGAAGAAATGAAAAACCCCATTATTTGTCCGACACTGTGATGATTTTTTCTATTTTATTATAATTTATAATGTTTTAAAATTTGCAATGACTTTTGAATGAACTTATGTAATATGAAGTACAATTATTAATCGTTAATAGAAAATGATGTAAGATATGTAATTTTTTGTACACCAGCATTATAAATAGTCTTTATCATTAGTGAAAATCATGTGTAATATACCACATTGTTGTACAAGTGCCATAAAATGTTACCATGCCAAATAAAATGTTATGTCTTTTGTTATCACGGCATAATTTGTGCCATAAAGTTAATATTATGAAACAATTTTTTGTGCCATAATATTTAATACCGTATTTACTCAAATCTAAAGGCGGCCGGATAGCTCAGTTGGTAGAGC
Source organism: Periplaneta americana (assembly GCF_040183065.1). Taxonomy (NCBI): domain Eukaryota; kingdom Metazoa; phylum Arthropoda; class Insecta; order Blattodea; family Blattidae; genus Periplaneta; species Periplaneta americana. The sequence continues at coordinate 176,140,026 of NC_091122.1, forward strand.
AGCTGGCTACGGACTGGAAGGTCTGGGGTTCGATCCCAGGTGGTAACAGGATTTTTTCTCGTTGCCAAACTGTCAGAACGGCCCCGAGGTTCACTCAGCCTCCTATAAAATTGAGTACCGGGTCTTTCCTGGGGGTAAAAGGTGGTCAGAGCGTGGTGCCGACCACACCACCTCATTCTAGTGCCGAGGTCATGGAAAGCATGGGGCTCTACCTCCATGCCCCCCAAGTGCCTTCATGGCATGTTACGGGGATACCTTTACCTTTACTCAAATCTAATGTGCACTTAATTTTTAAAGTCATGAAATAAAAAGACTGACGAATGTAATGCGCAACTGCAAAGCAGGTACGAAATTTAATTTTACTTTACACATCTACCTACCTATACTTGCCTTGATATATCACATGCTGTAGCCACCTCATTAGCTTTACTTCTAATTGTTTCACTAGTCACAAGAAGTTCATTTTTCCTCCTTTTCTTTATGAATTTTAAAACCTCTACCTCAGGTCCTTCTTTTTCATGGGCCAGTGAACTTCTTCCTTGTCGCTTTAGAAGCAATCCTGTGGTGGTGCCATAAGCGAACATTGTTCTCTTACTTACTTACTGGCTTTTAAGGAACCCAGAGGTTCATTGCCGCCCTCACATAAGCCCGTCATCAGTCCCTATCCTGAGCAAGATTAATCCAGTCTCTATCATCATATCCCACCTCCCTCAAATCCATTTTAATATTATCCTCCCATCTACGTCTCGGCCTCCCCAAAGGTCATATTCCCTCCGGCCTCACAACTAACACTCTATATGCATTTCTGGATTCGCCCATACGTGCTACATGTCCTGCCCATCTCAAACGTCTGGATTTAATGTTCCTAATTATGTCAGGTGAAGAATACAATGCATGCAGTTCTGCGTTGTGTAACTTTCTCCATTCTCCTGTAACTTCATCCCTTTTAGCCACAAATATTTTCCTAAGAACCTTATTCTCAAACACCCTTAATCTCTGTTCCTCTCTCAAAGTGAGAGTCCAAGTTTCACAACCATGCAGAACAACCGGAGTATAATTGTTTTATAAATTCTAACTTTCAGATTTTTTGACAGTAGACTAGATGATAAAAGCTTCTCAACCGAATAATAGCAGGCATCTCCCATATTTATTCTGCGTTTAATTTCCTCCCGAGTGTCATTTATATTTGTTACTGTTGCTCCAAGATATTTGAATTTTTCCATCTCTTCGAAGGATAAGTCTCCAATTTTTATAGTTCCATTTCGCACAATATTCTGGTCACGAGACATAATCATATATATATATATATATATATATATATATATATATATATACGCATACATATATATTGCCCTCTGCTACACCGAATTCTCTTGCAGCCTGTTTCCAAGATTTTCAGTATAAATTATATTTCGTTTGAAGCTTGCTTCGTACGATACCCTTGGCTTTTTGTCTTCCATCTTCTGAGCAAGTACAACTCACTTTGAAGTTTTTGCCAGTATTAACAACAATGTTTACAAAAATACGGAAGCACTCAAAGTGAGAAATGTTGAGGAACGACAAGCAATGGTGTAACCTGAAAAGAGCCAAAGCACATGCAGAATGATAAGCAGAATTTTCGAGTTTGCATACGAATCTAGTGTGCCATCGATTCTAATCGGTTGATTTTGGAGACTAAATTCGGTTGGAAAATGTGCGCATTAGATTCGAGTAAATATGGTACATCATTGTTGCCATAGCAACCTCTTTCTCCATAGACAGTAATGATAAACTACCCATCATTACCGATTTGATGTTATTTCTTTATTAATTGTTTTATAATGCTGTTGTACAAAAAAACAAATAATGTATGAAACTCCTTTATAATGTTATACAATTATTGCAGATATCAAAATTAGGAAATGAGCGATTTCTAACCATTGACTTGTGCTAGAAAATATAACATTATAAACTTGTTTCATAATAAATTATTAATTTTCATGTCGCTCTGTAACATCAACTCTGTTAAAAGTTGTGAACGTAGCAAACTCAGGAAATATTTTATGCAACTTGAAGAAATAAAATGAAGTAAAAGACATTGCACTGATCTTCTTTTTATTATTTATTTATTTATTCATTTTGTGCAATGGCAGGTTTCTTAACTTGCCTTTATTCCCTCTAACTGTACGAGTGTGGCTCATAGATGTCACTAGTACTGAGAAGTGGAGACCACTTACAAGGGAAGGGTTTCGGCTCGAACAGGAATTTCGTATCCAAAATTTGTATACAGGCCCATCTTTACATCTCTGTAAAGCTCCCAAAAGCATTCGTTTGTGTGATGTGGGGTTTGTCTGTTAGAGCACTGTACAAGTTGAGGGGTGGGGAGAGCACTGCACAAGTTAAGGGGATGGGACACCTTACCCGTAAGCCTAGCCTAGCCTAGAAGCTAGTGCGAGTGGTAATATGTCTAAAGCCCATTTAAGAACATCTTTCTCCAACGTTGTCTGAAAATATTGCAGCTAATCAAAAGTATACACTGTTGTGTGAGTCATTGAATGCGCACAAGGACGCAGCCTTAATAAATGAATCATTCCAAGGCCTCTGAATATCTATTTCCTTAGACAATACAAAATATATGCTCGGAGGATAACACATTACATAAGGGCTCTTGCTGAGAATCCAGAACTTAACTTTGAAATCGAGTGTTTATAATGAAAATGCACTCTGTTGTTCATAACCAGTTGTCTGCTCCAGTATACCGCCCTATGCTTCAGTATTCCTGGCAGTCAGCTGGTTACGTGAATCGTGAACAAGTCTCGGACTTCAAAAATGTAATTCAGGTGGCATTTGATTTTTCAGCACTGGAGTTTGGTTCAGAAGATTGTTCAGGTGTTGCTTCTGCGTGTCGTCTTATTGCTCTGCTCCATGCTGTTTCATGCATTTTATAGAGAATCCTCATGTACATTTTTAAGGAAGTGTATTGACCAATACCAACCAAACGGAGAGTTACACAAATGAATGCTTTTATGGTCTTCATCACCATTGTGAGGTAAGTGTCTGTACAAATTTTTAACCAAAAATTCCTGTTCGAGCCGAAACCCTTCCTTGTTAGTTCATTGAAGACTATCTAGAGTTCACCACAGGCAGTTGATCTATATTACACTCTTAATGAATGAATATGATAGAGAAATGTTGTGATGTCACAGGGTAACCAGAGATGCCCAACACAAGTTACAAGTTATAACTTCACGGTGCATCAACTGGGTTTGAATCTGGGCCCCCTGATTAGATAAGTTCAGGGAGTTAGCATTGAGCTATCATGGTGGTCGACATTTTTATACATCTGTAGTCAGCCTGGTATAGCTCTGGCCTTCTGTGCTTGAGGTTGCAGGTTTGATCCCAGCCCAGGTCGATGGCATTTAAGTATGTTTAAATGCGACAAGCTCATTTCAGTAGATTGACTGGCATATAAAAGAATTCCTGTGGGACATAATTCTGGCACACTGGCGACGCTCATATAACCTCTGCAGTTGCGAGCATCACTAAATAAACCATAATTTAAAAATTTTTACATCTGCAGAAAAAGAAACGAATTACAGATTGTTATAAAGATTTTTATGTGTAAGATGGCCCAATGTGACGTCATGCTGATGAGAAACCTTATTGATGTGATGGACGGAGCTTTCTTTTTTCTCCCTTTCTAGGAAATAAGGTACAGGAACTCTATAGGCTGTTTTTCACAAATGAGAGTAATTATTGTATGGAGTAGGCCTACTTATGGAACCAAATTTTTTCAATTACCTCGCTAGATTTTAATGTTAGAAATAGTCTACTTTTAAACTAATCTTAGACTAATATTTTTAAAAAATGTTGCCCATTTCTTATATGTCTCCTGTTTCTTGTTCACTATTACACACTCTACTTTTGATCTCTACAGAACAGTAATGCCCTTGAAATAGCCATGACTTATCATATTTTGTGGAGGTTCAATAATCCTAATGAGCAGATTGCAGACAATGTTGATAAGCACAGTAGAGCTGCCCTGTCTGGTGTCATTTAGAAAAAGCCTGTCTCACACTTGCTGGAAGATATTGGATGTTGTTTCTTAATTTCAAACTTTCCCGCGAACTTTTTCTGGTGACTTCACACATTCTTTGAAGGCTCAAACCATTTCTCTTTCGGAAATCCGAAATCTGCGAGAGAATTGATAAGTTTCTTCTTCTCCAAAAAGAACTTTTTTGCTTCTGTAGGCCATCTCAGGGTCGAGTACAGCAGCACATTTTGACAACTCCAGAACATCATGAGAAATAAGTCTTCTTGCTGCAGAATTCTTCAGGCTGTCAACAGTTGGCTATAGAGATGGGTAACAATCTCATCTTGAGATGGAAAATTTATTTAATGATACACATCAGGCTCACAGTCTATTTCCACATACAACAGTGACAAGGATCGTAAGGAAATTTACAGAAATTGGAAGTGCAAAGGACTTACCAATATCAGGTCGCCAACCATAATTAAAATTAGAATCTTTCCCTTTCATTCAACATCAGATAGAATTATTTAATGCACTAAATGTCAGATTCAACTCCTTAAAATAATATGTTTCTGTATCAATAAACATGATTCCATGGATATAAACAAAAGACAGTCAAATCACAGTAAACAAAAGCGTTTTACTCATATTCCATGAATATAAACAAAGGACAGTCAAATCCAGGGGCGTATTTTGCGGGCTACCGGGGCTACCAGCGGTAGCCCAAGGAAATTACAAAAGAAAAAGTTTATAATATAACATAATGTAATAATTTTGTATTATTAGTTTTACCATAGTAATTAAAATTAAAGTAATTGTTAGATATATTTTGTGTAATAATAGGGTCAGCGGTAGCCCAAACCCTTTAACCAGTATACGCCCCTGGTCATTTCACAGTGAATAGAAGATGCGTTTTACTCATATTATTCATTAGACTTACACTGTCCTGTTTCCTTGATTTAATGATAATAAATTTGTACAGAAGTATCTAGTGTGGGTACTTTTTGAAAAGCTCTTAATGAGCATTATTCGAAAATATAAAAATACATGGGATATTACATTTAAAACAAGAGAGTTTGAGTTACTTCCTGTTAAACCGGAAATATAAAAAAACTCCGTAATACCATTATTGAGTTCTCAGTATACAGCTATCCCACACACACAGAGTTTCACGTTACTGAACTACATGCTTCAAAAGTTATTTATATGGTGCAGGACTTCTAACTACTCCTGTATAGATAATAAGTATAATAGTTATAGTATAAAACGTATGCAAATGCATGAACTTCTGGGCCCTCATTATAAGTATTAATTTATGGCCATCACTGTCCCCCGACCTAAACCCTGTGACTTTCATCTCGGGAGGTAAATTAAAAACTGTGTACAAGACAAACTCACACACCCTGTAAGAATTGAAAAACTTAACATTCATCAGGAAGTTGTCACTATTTTACAACAAGAACAAGATTGATTAATGGTTTCTTAAAGAGGTACCCAAAATGTGTGGACAACAAAGGCAACCAATTTCAGCACCACCTTTAACGAAATTGGCAAGTAAGTAACTTTTTATCTGCTTGTATTGCATAATTTGTTAAGGAAACTGCATGTATGGTTGCATCACTGAAACTCTTTGATACCTGTACCTGCATTATATAGCCTTCTGAGTTCTGAGACATCTGTTGTTTTATTTTTAATGTTTAATATAATTCTACACTTCTACATATGAAGAAAAATGCTGAAAAAATTCTGCAGATTACAGTTAGGCCACAAATGCAGGTATATTTTACCATTCTTCAGGGGTCTGCACTTAAATCATCAAAATCATGTATGAAGTATAGTATACTATACTCTCAGAACTCAGGAGGATATGGTAATGAGTACTATGTCCTGATAGTAAAAACCCTGCTAGTTTGCACTTTGTGATTCAGTTTGTGCTTTAATACCAGTATTGAAAATTGACATTTCTTCTTATGGACAGATCTCCTCTTTCCTCCCACATCGGTTACCTGGGTATGAACCAGTGCTGTCATGAGGGCCATACGGCATATGAAAACTTACAATTGAAGACCTCCCTCAAAGAAGTTGTATATCATATACTTTTCATATGATATACAACCTTCTTTGAGGGAGGTCTTCATTTTATTTTCAATACATCATATGGGGGAAGAGAAAATGTTGCCCCATACGGTATATGGGTACCTAAATTTTGTTCATGGAGCAGATCTATATTTTTACACGGAGATATATACTGATCTTGTTAGGTCATCTTTCGTTGTTCCTAATATATCTTATTTGATGTTCATAAGCATAAATGGTCCGCCTGTGCAGAATCTCTACAGACCTGGATGACAGAACCATATTATTATAGAATGGTTGAAAAACCATTACTACTGCAGGACTCATAAAAACGAGTGTGCCTCTATTGTGACAGCTTCATGGAATCTTCTTTAAATCAACCTTATTTTGCAATTAAAAGGTAAAGCAAAACAATTTCTTTACTTCTTTAACATGAAAACATTCATTAAAGGATGGTCGGGTGAATAGAGAAAATAGAATATATTTCAAGGGAGAAAAATATGGCGGGGCGTATGGTCAAGAAAAGAATTGCTTCATTCGTGATACACTCTTTTAACACCTTGTATCAGTGGTGATATGCAGCCGGTTTGGACGAACTGGTTAAATTATTTCTAGGTAATATTTGCAATAATTACCATGGACATATACTGTATATGTTTAATATAGGTACACATAAGAGAACCGGTTGTTAAACTTTTTGAATATCACCACTGCCTTGTATAGTTACTGATTAACGTTATGAAACAACCCTGAAGCTTCGGACGACTCAAATCATGTCGAAAACTAGTCAGCCAGTTAATTTTTATAATATTAACACAGTAAAGCAGTTAGTATTCATTTCATAATGTTAATGAAAAAATTATCATGACTGGTATGAACTGATCTTCAACTGCAAACTGAAAGTGGTTTGTTGGAGAATAAATGCTATATTAATTCACATTTTTTTTCAGTGCCAGGGCCCTTAACTTGTCTTTATTCGCTCCAACTACGAATATCGCTTATAGATGTTGCTGATGTTGAATGTTGTACAATTAGGAGAGGAAGTTTATTGCGAAGCTGTAGTAGTCCTGTTTTCAGCTCCAAAAATTCTAGACACATTACCCTCGGTGTATTATGAGAGGTGAACTAAATACAAGATTGTTTTTCGGGAGCAATAATTGAATTTGAAGGACTGTCTCCGTCAATAGGAAACATATGGTCACCCTGTCACTAAACGTTTTGAACATGGTAAAAATAGGTCTATGAAGTAGGTAGCCTATCCTGAGAGAAAGACTTTAAATTTGTTATTTTGGATCATATACATTGTAATTGATTTAATTAGAACCCATATGGAGAAGTGATTAGCGCGTGCGTGTGCGATTTCCCACTGAACGGACTCTTATTCGATTCCGGGTATGGAAATTTAACCACATGGCCAGATGGTCAAAGAGGCTGTTTCTAGCATAGTTTTGAATCTCAAGTTGCTCTCATTTTCCCGCGTTATTTACTGCCAATAGCAATCACAGCGTCAGCTGACTTTCCATATGGTAGAAGCTGCGCGCGCATGGATTAACGCTCCTCCCTGACCAGTCATCTATAATCTACACGTTAAAAAAAAAAAAAGCAAGACCGCAGGAGAGACAGAGGGCGTATAAAGAAGATGGTGAAGAAGTGAATAATGAAAATTAGGTAATAACCTAATGTTGGTTATATTGTGGTAGTATATCGATACCATGTATAAGATGGGTAAGATTATGTCATGATTATATTCAGTTGTGGTTATAAAATCTGTGAATGAAATTACGTTATTAAGTATGATATATACTTAGTTACTTATTTACTGTGAAGTATCTAATGCAAAGTACGTATTTGTTATTTCAGGATATTGTCATGCAACAACAGAGTACAATTAGGACTTAATACAGAGATTCTGTTGTAGAAGATGTGGAACAGCATACAGAATGTTCTTCCGTCGTCGATTCCCCAATATGATGTCTATTGTAATTGTCATTGGGGGACTGTTTGTGTCCTTATTTCTTATTCGAAGAATGAAATACCTTTACGATAGCAATCAGAAATATCATAGACTTGAAAGCTACAAACAATACGTAAGTATAAATTTACAGTCATAATGGCAAGCGCGACTCTTCTTTAGATACATTTTTCTTTGATTCTTTATATTGTCTACACATTGCTTATCCTACTAGCCTATAACTCTTTGAATTTATTTTACCTATTTCTCTAACTCATTTCTGTCATAGTCTGCACCTTTCTCAATCCTGTTGACTCTTTCAATATCTTCTGTAAACATTCCTCTCGCTCCTTTTTTATGCTTGAAATTGTGCTCGATGCAATGTGACGATAATGAAACTGGTTAATTTAAATTTTACTGGAAAACTGAAGTACTCTGAGGAAAAGCCAGCTCTGTAGTTTTTATGTTCACCGCAAATCTGAAGTAGATGTGCCAGAGATTGAATTCCTAAAGTCTTTTGAAGAAAAATGATCATTCTTGTTCACATCTTGACCTGACGTAACATAACCTTACTATTATTTTTATAAAGTTATTATGAATTACTTTACACAAAGCATAAACGTTGTCATTATTAAAATTATGTATAGGACTAGGTGTAATTGTGAAACAGGAAATATCTGGACATTTGTCAGTGATAAACAGTTTAATGTACAGTATTGAACTAGTAGAAATAACTTCAGTCTGTGTAGTGGTGATATGGATATGGAAATGGATATGAAAGATGTATTGCAGATAATACGTTTGTTTATGTAGGTAGTGCTGTTTAGAATTTGGTGACATTGTGATAGAGATTAATGTGAATAGTGGGCCTACTTAATGTATCGTGTTCTAAACTGGTTATTTTAAATTTATTTAGAGAAAAAAAAAATAGTTACGTTCTGATAAATCACTTCTCCACAATATTCTTTTCCTAATGCTAGTTCATAAGGATTTACTTTTATCACAGTAGATAGCCCTGATTTTACACGTATGTATATGCTTCTGTAATAGATGGAGGAAATTTCAGACTACATGCGCAACGTTGAAGTATCTGCAAACAAATCAGCAATGAGTTTACATCGTTTAAACTCTGCCCTTCAGAAACAGCAGCAGCAACAACTGGTAACAGGAGCGACTACAGAGAAAGTGGCACCAGGAAGATGACATTTAAGGTAACTGTTTCATAATGAATCTGCGAATCTTTGAGAAAATTCCACTTTCTTTAAAATCAATATTAAAGCTTTGATCTCACTAAACACCACACACAGAAGTGATGTCAGTAATTCTATAAAAGAACTAGATCAAAGGAAGTACCTTTTTGTTTTACTCTGAAGTCTGATTAGTGTAATATGTAGCTAGTCGGCAATGTATACAATGGAAGGAGAAACGAACTGGCTATCCTACACCGTTATCACCTGTCATAGTTGCCTCATGAGTGTGTCATGTCCTCTTTCCTGTCTTCTCAGTTTCTCTCTTCTTTCCAATTATCTTTCCTATCTTCTGTGTGTCTCAATTATGTTCCTGAAATCATACCGTACATTTAATCCCAAATTTGTATTATTAATTACTTATGTGAGATAGTCACCTCTGCGGTGGTTGAGTGGTCAGACCTCTGACTTGTCACACAGGTGGCCCGGATTCGAGTCCCGGTCAGGTCTGGGATTTTTCATTGAAAAATCCATAGTGATACTTGTGGTGGACAAGGTCGCAGTTGAGGTTTTCCTCAGGGTTCCATTTTTCCCCATATTAGTCATTTACATTATTCTGTTACCATTTCTCCATTTCGTCATCATTCCATAGCATTCTCCGATGGCCGGCTGGCAATGCACGAAGGGGGCTGGCCAAGGGACAAGGGGGGTTGCCTGCTTGACACCTGGGTATGCAGCAAACCTTAGTGTAGTCAGCTGGTGTGTGTTTGGGAATGGTCTAGCTTGAGGATTAGCGCAATAGACCGTAACAGGTCACAGTGCTGGGACATAGTGCACCCGTCCCGTAAATTCAATTCAATTCATATGTGAGGTAGTCTTGATTCAATGTCTTCTGAAACTAGTGTAGGATCCCTCACCCATTCATCTGGCAAGGCATGTGCTGAAGAGACACATAATGTAAGTATATTTAAGTTTACCCCTTAGTCGGGTGACTTACCTTATGAATGACATAATAGAGGCAGGGGCGGTTATTCAGGGGAAGTAGGTGAAGTACCATTTCACCTATTTACGTGTAAAACACAGTTTTATCTCGTATTAATAATTAATTCTAGTTATTACCGGTTCCGTATTTCTAAAATAAAAAAAAAAAGTTTTCTTTTCCGTCGTTATTAACAGTGTTTAGTATATAAATAGCACCTGTAACCGTCCGCTGAATAGAATAATGTCAACTGTTACGAGCGCCGAGCGGTGTCTATTGAAACCTATAATACTGTAGAGGTGAAAATATTTGGGCTCCCATTCTCATACAGCACTTGGTTTCCATGGTAACGTGACATCACGCACTAAAGAAAGATTGTATGAGTGAAGTGCGTTTCTGAGTCTTTCAGTTACGGAGAACTGTTAGACTTGTAGGTGGAGTAACCAGTTTTTGCAGATCTAACGGTACAGAAGGGTTGAAGCTGGCCTCCAAGGCCAGGGGCTATTGTTGAAGGGCTGTGAAATTTTACAGTATGTACAGTACTACCTGACTCGAGAAAAGTATCCTCATTTCTTGTGTCTAAGCAGCCACCTCTGCAGCGGTAAATTAGCTGGCTCTATGTTATTTTAGCAGGAATGCACGCCACATACATTCGTAAAGTTTAAAAGTTGTTTTCCGCTGCGTGTATTATTTCTTCTCATGAGTTTGCCAGTTTTGTTCCACTCTTGTATTTGAAGGTTTAACGCGTGCATAACTGTACACATGTACCGGTAGTTTAGTACTTATTAACTTATTATTAATAATGTATTTAGAGTATATTAGTGATAAGTGTATATAGTGTATTAATCCTACATCGTAGTGTATATTGTATGTTTAATCACTATAGTGCTATTATACAAATACTTAGGTACCAGTACATAGAAAATATTAATAAATAGTACTAAATATGTATCCCGAAAATGGCATGGTTTGTTGTTGTTGTTGTTTTCTAATGCCAGGCGTTTTACAATAAAGTCATTTGACCTCTTGCACTCCAATATTTTTCAAACATATTATCATGACCAGCCACTGAAGCACAGATTTTGAGGTGTTCCGACTCCATTTCTTGGTTTGAGTTGCACAATGGACAGTTAGGGGACTGATATATTCCAATTCTATGCAGGTGTTTGGCCAAACAATCATGGCCTGTTGCCAATCTAAATGCAACTACAGACGATTTTCGTGGTAAATCGGGAATTAACTGTGGATAATGATGCAGAGAGTTCCATTTTTTCCCTTGGGATTGTGTTATCAAAATTTGTTTGTTCAAGTCTAAGTATGTAGATTTAATAAATCTCTTCACAGAGTAATACGTAGATTTAGTAACAGGCCTGTAAGTAGCAGTGCTGCCCTTCTTTGCTAAAGCATCCACATTCTCGTTTCCCAGGATTCCACAATGGGATGGTATCCATTGGAATACAATTCTTTTATTGAGTGATATTAATAAAATTAATTTCATAATATTCCAACTAATGAAAACCTTGAAATTGAATTTATGCTAATGAAATACACAAACAGCTCTGAAATTCTGTTAAACTTTGTAGACATGTAGTGTCCAATTTACTAGTGTTTTGCGCTAAGCTAAACATTGAAATAGAAATGAAACATACACTCTTAATGTAAATGAATGTTTGTTCTGTTTTCAGACTGGGGAATATTTATTCACAACCACAGTTTCAATTCTACTTGAATGAGACACAAGAGCAACTTTAATTTTTCTAGTTCACAAAACAGCATTCATGGAGTTAGCTAGAGCCAGCTTTTCCCAGTGTTATACTAAATTGTTGATTTTGCATAATTCTTACACCACCTTCTATTCTTGTAACCTTACTTTCAGTTATTTGATTACTATGTGCCTTTAAAACCAACAATATTCTTTGATGACAGTTCTTGTTTCCACGCTATATCCTTACATTATTTTATGTGCCAAAGATATATTGTTTTCTTATAGTCATTGTGTAAAGAATCATGATTGCTCGATTTTGTGAACGTTTCTACCTGTGATATTTACTTGGTCTTCTGTCAGTTCGTTATTTTACAGTGGCCACAGATGTCAGGTTAGTGTAGTGTGTTGTATGTATATCAATGCATGGTTATGGTTGTATGTTCTGTAGCCGTACTTGAAAGAGTATATATAGCTATGTAATTAGTCTGTTGTTATGAAATTAGGTAGTTAGGAAGGTTTATTATTGAGATTGGTGCTTAATTGACTTTGGGATGTACTGAGAAATTTCTCAGGGTCATGTCTTTTAAAAACCTTCTTCATTACAGAACCAAAGCAGTTATATTGAATATACTGTCAAATGCGGTGAAGTCGAACAGTTTTCACCTATTTTATAATGTAACTACATAATGCGAATGAGATATATATATTTTTTTCTTTTTTTGGTTTTACTGTAGTGTATATATTTAACTTATTCACTGCGGGCTAAAGCAGGGAGATGCACTATCACCTTTACTTTTTAACTTCGCTCTAGAATATGCCATTAGGAAAGTTCAGGATAACACAGAGGGTTTGGAATTGAACGGGTTACATCTGCTTCTTGTCTATGGTGATGACGTGAATATGTTAGGAGAAAATCCACAAACGATTAGGGAAAACGCGGAAATTCTACTTGAAGCAAGTAAAGAGATAGGGTTGGAAGTAAATCCCGAAAAGACTAAGTATATGATTAAGTCTCGTGATCAGAATATTGTACGAAATGGAACTATAAAAGTTGGAGATTTATCCTTCGAAGAGGTGGAAAAATTCAAATATCTTAGAGCAACAGTAAAAAATGTAAATGACACTCGGCAGGAAATTAAACGCAGAATAAATATGGGAAATGCCTGTTATTATTCGGTTGAGAAGTTTTTGTCATCTAGTCTGCTGTCAAAAAATCTGAAAGAATTTATAAAACAGTTATATTACCAGTTGTTCTGTATGGCTCTCGCTTTGAGAGAGGAACAGAGATTAAGGGTGTTTGAGAATAAGGTTCGTAGGAAAATATTTGGGGCTAAGAGGGATGAAGTTACAGGAGAATGGAGAAAGTTACACAATGCAGAGCTGCACACATTGTATTCTTCACCTGACATAATTAGGAACATAAAATCCAGACGTTTGAGATGGGCAGGGCATGTAGCACGTATGGGCGAATCCAGAAATGCATATAGAGTGTTACTTGGGAGGCCTGAGGGAAAAAGACCTTTAGGGAGGCCGAGACGTAGGTGGGAAGATAATATTAAAATGGATTTGAGGGAGGTGGGATATGATGATAGAGACTGGATTAATCTTGCTCAGGATAGGGACCAATGGCGGGCTTATGTCAGGGCGGCAATGAACCTCCGGGTTCCTTAAAAGCCAGTAAGTATATATTTAGTAAACGCATTACTGTATAATAGTTTATAATAAACAAAATATAATTTATAGAAGCATATGAATACTGTCTGATGTAACCCCACATGTAGGGTTGACTTCGAACACTTTTATATATATATGCACAACCTTTTCATGTAGGATGCAATTGGATACATAAAAGTGTTTTTAACAAATTCAAACATAGAAAAGTAGTATGCATATTAGAAATACTGGAAGGGGAGGAAAAAAAAAAGAACACAAATAAAGAAATCAACCAAACTATTTAGAAAGTTGAACATAAATTTCTTAGATAACATCATCCTTAAAAATAAACTTACCTTTATTCTGCATTGAATTAGGAAGAACTTTTCAAATCTGAACTTTTGATATTGTGTTCTGATCAGGAACTTCAGGGAACACATATATCTTCCTACTGTTCTCATACAACCGCAACAAATTCACTTCCACATTCTGGCTCCGACTTCAACAGCTATTCCAATGAACTATTTTGTGAGCTATATCTGATGATATTCCATGTTGGAAATGGATAGCCCCAATGTGCAGCTCTTAGGATGCAGTACTAGTCCTCTACTTTTCCAGACAAAGCAAGCATTCCACTAAATTTTTGGGTTATTTTCTGTTTATCTTATTTTCTAGAGTTGATTTAGGAATGATTGTACACCAAGCTGCCATTTATATTTACGTGTCATGTCAGATTTCATTACCCCTAATTTTTTTTTTACAAGAATGCGAACAGAATAACAACTAACGTCACAAGAAATAGCAGACTCAAATACACACTTGAAAACATTTCCACATGCAAAATAAGTCAATTTACGTAACTTTTTAAATCTCAGACTATTAAGTCTTTAAAACTGGAAGTTTAAACTCTACATAAATCACGACTTTTTCTCATTCACAACTAAATTTATTGCAATCAACAGCACATCAACTTTACGCAACAATAGACAAAATAGCGCAAAACTTGGAACTCATTATGAAAACAACAATGCACTAAAAGCGCGGGATATAATTTCTATGCAGATCATGGCAGCCAACGTAGAAAGTTAAATATATACAGCTAATGTCCGAAGTCACCCCATTTGACGGTAATGTATTTAATAGTTATAATAATTCGAAAATGCAAATCCATGTGGTAAAATCAGACATCAATTTGTGATTTTAGATCAGGACATAACATTTTTTTCAACGAGCTTTTGAAATAAATTACAAAATCATTTTCGTTATAGGGCTTCTTACTATTATCACAGTCTAGTCTAGTATATACAGTCACGAAGCTTGAGTTGATGAGGGTTCTAGGAACAATAGACTGTGCCGGTACTGTTTCACATTGTATGTGATGAGGCGATAGTAGCGATCCTAGTGGTTAGCAACTATCTATGGATGCGTATTCTCTACGTATTGAGCTTCGTAATTGTATGTATTAAACTGTACAAAAGAACTGTAGCTATTAGTATAGCCATGAGAATACTTCAGCTGAAACATCAAAGTAATTATCACAAAGTGTTGAAATTTAATTGTAGGATAAGCCAACAGATTATTATTATTATTATTATTATTATTATTATTATTATTATTATTATTATTATTATTATTGCAGCCCCTCCAGTTAAAATTATTTATTTTATCACTGACATATTCTGTTTCTCGTATAAGTCTTTGTAATAGATGTAAGTGTGATGTTTGTGTATGATGGATATGGATCTAATGCACAAAACTTAACACTGAAGAAATTCTTATGTAAACGAGTGTAGTGACGTGAATAGAATGACTACCGGTGTCTTTCGTCTTCTTCACGTAAGTCACTAACAATTTCCTAGTATTATTACTGCTTGACTCCTTCATTTATTGAATCATTTTCGGTTGAGT
Source organism: Periplaneta americana (assembly GCF_040183065.1). Lineage (NCBI taxonomy): Eukaryota > Metazoa > Arthropoda > Insecta > Blattodea > Blattidae > Periplaneta > Periplaneta americana. Next base: position 176,155,497 of record NC_091122.1, read on the forward strand.
TTTTGCATGATTATATTTTGTGTAAATTAATTTTATACACCTATGCTAATTTTTTATTTTCTTTGTATAGGTAGGTTAGACAAACCTTTGTGTCTATAGTAATCCTTCTGCATCCACAGGGGATATGTTCCAAAATCTATCATGGATATGCAAAACTGCAGATAAGAGCAAACCTTATAAATATTCCATTAGTAGGTTGCTACTGCAGCACATGCCAGAACAATGAAAAATAAATAGTGTGGGTAATGTCATTAAGGACAGTATTAATTGTGATTGATATTACTGCAGTCTATGAATACAGAATGCTATTAAATTCTATATTTTCTATAGAACTCTTCATATTAACACATAGGAGCTAAAATACGTAAAAAAAAAATCCTCTAAGGTTAACCGCGGATAAGAGGAGATTACTGTAGTTTATCTGTGCATTACTTATTACAGATATACAAATTTGTAAGAAACTAAAGAAGGTAAATGTGCGAATTCGAAACGAGGCAGTAGAACAAGTGCACAGCTTCAATATTACATAGTATAAGCAGTAACATGAGCTGCAGCCAGGAAGTCAAAAGATGGATAAAACTGGCAAAGGAAGCTTTTAATATAAAAAGGAGCATCTTCTGCGGACCTCTGGAAAAAGAACTAAGGAAGAGAGTAGTGAAGTGTTTTGTGTGGAGTGTGGCATTATATGGGGCAGAAACATGGACATTATGACGAAGTGAAGAGAAGCGACTAGAAGCATTTGAATGTGGATATGGAGAAGAATGGAACATGTGAAATGAACAGACAGAATAAGAAATGAAGCTGTGTTGGGAAGAATGGGTTAAGAAAAAATGATGGTGAAACTGATCAGAAAGATAAAAAGGAGTTGGTTGGGTCGTGGCTGAGAAGAACCTGATTGCTAAAGGATGCACTGGAATGAATGGTGAACGAGAGAAGAGTTCGGGGCAGAAGAAGATATCAGATGATAGACGACATTAAGATACATGAATCGTATGCAGAGACAAAGAGGAAGGCAGAAAATGGAAAAGATTGGAGAATGCTGAAAGTTAGAATTTATAAAACGGTTATATTACCGGTTGTTTTGTATGGTTGTGAAACTTGAACTCTCACTTTGAGAGAGGAACAGAGGGTAAGAGTGTTCGAGAATAAGGTGCTTAGGAAAATATTTGGGACTAAGAGGGATGAAGTTACAGGAGAATGAAGAAAGTTACACAATGCAGAACTGCACGCATTGTATTCTTCACCTGACATAATTAGGAACATTAAGTCCAGACGTTTGCAATGGACAGGGCATGTAGAATAAATGGGTGAATCCAGAAATGCATGCAGATTGTTAATTGGAAGACCTGAGAGAAAAAGGCTTTCGGGTAAGCCGAGACGTAGATGGGAGGATAATATTAAAATATATTTGAGAGAGGTGAGATATGATGCTAGGGACTGGATTAATCTTGCTCAGGATAGGGACCAATGACAGGCTTATATGAGGACAGCAATGAACTTCCAGGTTCCTTAAACGCCATTTTGCACCTCCAATAAAATACTGTCTTATGTCGAAAATCACTTATTGCATTCGTAATTTTTTTTCCACACTGTTTTACTGGTTGGAGGTATGAAATTCTAATAATAAAATAGTAAATTATCAAAGGTTTTGATACCAATTTTTTTTTAATATTTTTACAGCAGTTATTTTACTAGAAAATAGCATATCTTTACAAATCACGATTTTCGAGTTACGTCACTATTTTACTGGCAGTGCGATTTGTAAGTAATATAACTTAGAAACTGGACAGCACCATTTCACTGTGGTGATCAACTGCTGACAAAGACTGTCCTGTTAATGCATTAATGTTCTCTTAAAAGTTATGCCTTGTGAGAGACAGGGATTGTAGTATTTGAAATATTGTTGGTAATATCAATTTAAGTGTATGAATTGTTAGGTATTAACTGTTAGGCATATCTGCTTTAAGAATTTCTTATGTGTTTTCGTGCATCACTCTTTATTTCTTCTTCCACCCTACAAAAATTGCGACCAACTTTGAGTATGTAGTGTTTATAAAGAGTACTTATAAATAAGTCAGTATTCGATAATTTCAGCAAGCACAATCGGCATTGTACTTTAATTTTTAATGTTTAATTTCTGTTATAGACGATTTATTTTTTGGAATATCCTTTTTATTGTTACAGTATTACATGCTTAATTTCAACAAATTCATTCCATTTTAAAAAAATTCCGAATTATTAGTGGTGCCAGTAAATAATCACATGTTTTTATAAATGTAATGGATTTGCACTGTTTACATATTATTTTAACATTCGTTGTAGAAACTCGGCCATTTATTGCCATTTTCTTTATATAGAGATTGTGTTTTATTTTTTTGTGTTGAAAAGTAAGGTTAAGTTACTGTTTCATTACAGTCCTTAAAACATTTCAAAATATATTTTCTTTTTTCTGGTACTCATGCATGATATCTCTTGCTTGTTTTAATCTTAGCAGAATGCTGATAACCTGCTTGAATCTTGTAACTGCCTGTTTAATATTTATATATTATTATTACTTTTATTATTATTGATTGATTAAAGTTCTCGTTAACACTTTGTTAAAAACATAAAATTTACTCTGTCACACGTTAAAAGTGTTAAAATTGTTAAAAAGGTATTTACCTTCGACAGACGGCCAGTTTCGACGCTATTTGTCGTCGTCTTCAGTGTCTCTTGAACCAGGTAAATACCTTTTTAACAATTTTAACACTTTTAACGTGTGACAGAGTAAATTTTATGTTTATTATTATTGGTTTTTAATTAACAGATACTCTATATATTATTATTAATAATACTTCACACATTTTCTTTTTCTTTTTTCTCTCAACAAAATTAGGTTAAGTTAATACGTTTTTAATTTAAGAAACCTAAATCCTCAATTAATTTAAGTATTAAGTTTCTTGTGACTGAAATACAATACGAAATTACGTTTCTTAGAAATTACATTCCCGGATGTGTATTAATAATCTTTTCTTAAATATTTTCTGTATTTATCATGGTAGCCTAGTGGCTAGAGCACTTGACTTATAATCCTGTGGCTCCAGGTTCGATTCCTGGCATATCCCCGATTTATAACTTGCATTGAGAAACTTCGGTCCCCCTGTGGCATCCCAACAAATCAACTCTGTCGATAAAATTAGTCTACACAGCCAGCTTCGTATGGGTGGATGACGAATAGTCAAGTATCTACCATCAGAAAAAAAAATCTGTTCTGTTAATATCCTGTCTCATTCTTTAGAAATGTTTTGGAACTAAGTGTGAACATGAAAAGTAGGAATAATGTTATATTGAACTTCGGTATTTTTCATAGTATGAACATTCCAAAGATAATTTCTTATGTATTATATTTAAAAGGAGTATTTTTATATATTTACTTTTATGTTTACCATTTCTTTTATTTTAAAGATACAATATTTAACATTTTAATAACTTATTCCCTTTATCTTAGAGCTTTTGCCATCTATATTTTCCTTTTTTTTTCTTGTACATATTTAGCATTTTTCAGTTTTTAGAATGTTGTTTTCAAAACATTCCCTATTCCAATAAGTCTTGAAATTGCATGTGAAAAATTTAAAATTGGTGTTGAGCTAATAACATAACATTTATTGCAGTCAGCAACGAGAAACAGATGTTTAATCTAATTTAACATTTCTTATAGTCTCATATTTTTTTCAGTTTTATGATTATTGGTCATTGAGATTTCTTCAGCAATATATTATAATAATCTTTCTTCAAAAGTGGCTAATCGTAACTGAGAATATAGGATGCTTCTGAAAAAAATTTAATCTTAGTAGTTAATTTTAGTTGCTTTCCAGAGGTGCCAACTGTTATGGATTCCCGCCCCCCTTTATTACGGAATTACGTGCTGGCCTTCTGTGCCCTAGGTCGCGGGGTCGATCCTGGCCGACGTCGATGGCATTTAAGTGTGTTTAAATGCGACAAGCTCATGTCAGTAGATTTACTGGCATGTAAAAGAACTCCTGCGAGACAAAATTCTGGCATACCGGCAACGCTGATGTAACCTCTGCAGTTGCGAGCGTTGTTAAATAAACCATAATTTAAATTTACAGAATTATGTTCAAAGAGAAAATTATTACGAAAAAACAGTATCATGGAATAAAAACAAATATAATATTTTAATTTACTGTGCAGATAGAAAACTAGAGAAATTGTATTAACACTGCTCGCTTCTAGTTCTATGCGCAACATTTGGTAGCTATACAGGTGAAATCATCGTTTTTGTATGCTACAATCACTGGTATGAAGCCAGAAAGCAGTTTAATCTGTTGTATTACATCATTGGCACGTGGCATGGTTTGTGAAATTGTGAACAAGAAGAATAATGTAGGCACTTTTGTCTGTTTCTGTGACTCTTATTTCTAGTATTGAATTTGTAGTAATTTTTCTGAAATAAAGCATGTAAGTTGTCAAAGTTGTAGTAAGAAGAGAGCAATATTACCTATAATATGTCAAGACAGTTACGCGAAGGAATGGCCATGTTTTGTTGCCTCACATGGTAGTGAAAAACCATATCTTTTGTAGTGTATAACAGCTGTTAGATACAAAACATGTTGAAGGATGTTTTATCGCAGAAAAACTGACAGTTTAATGTGTAATTACATAAAATATGGTTCAGACCTTTATTTTTTTTCGAGAAAGGGAGGCTTCAATATGATGGGATACAGACAACCCATTTCAAAGGTTGGCACCTCTGCTTTTCTGTTATACAATATACTTATAGTAGGATTTTTTTTTTATATAGAAATATGGTTGAATTTAACGAGATGTGCACAATTCGTTCAACATAATTTGTCATTTATTAGTTTGCAAGATGGAGCTTGTAAATTCAAAAACATGTCTACATTCAAAAACCTTTTAAATAATTTTCTAATATAAGCTACTGAACTTTTCTATGTAATATTTTATGTTCTTTTCGTATGATAGGTTGTTTCAGAGTGTAAGACATTGAAATTAATTGTATAAGAATATATGAGTAATGTATGTTTAAATGTCTACATATAATGTGAGATAAAGTATTGAATGCTTCAAATACAGTGAACTCCAGATTATTTATGCTTGGATTATTTGGTTTATGGATTTTCCATGTATGTCTTATTAAAACAAGAACGGTGATTGGCAATGGCATGCCAAATGTGCTGTTGTGAATGGAGCTTATAATGATATGTTGTCAAGACATTCCCACCTTCATGCCTTCTGTAGTTAAAGTACAGAGTGATTTATATAGAACTGACACATTTCTTTCATTAATTGTTTCAAAACGAATTGTGCTAGCGACAACTTATTATACCTAAAATGTAGAGGAATTTTGGGAGATTATTTACCTCTATAGCAAATATTGTCCGGCATTGTCAAATCCGGAAATCTCGGTGGCCACAGGTTCCTGGAAATTATTCGGTCGTCACATAACCGGATAAATGGAACCATGCTTCATCTGTGAACCATGTGATGGACAATATGGCAGGATTTTGCACAATGAACGTCTGAAACCAACAACAATAATTCAATCTTTTATCCTTATCTGGTTCCTGTAGCTGATGAACAACAGTAACCCTATATGGCTTTAGGCTCTCTGACACATTGAGTAGGTGTACCCTGTCTCCTGCGACAAACGTCTTAATGATTTTTTGGGTGACTGCTCCAGTCGTGCTCTTATGTCAACAACAACCGTGGGAAGCCTAGATGAACGATGCTTGCCCTTTTCACTCACCAGAGATCCAGTTGTTTCCAATTTGTTTACCAGTCCCAGTATTGTGTTTCTTTTGGGAGGATTGCGAACACCAAATTCTCTCTGGTATGTCCTTTGAGTAGCTGTAATTGAATTCGTAATCCAGTGTTGCTTCACAAGGAAGAGTCGTTGATTTAATGTGTACTGCATTTTCACGTTGACACAAAATGTCGAAAACAGCTGCCAACAATAGGAATAAAACATAAACATCTGCGCATCTAGTGACAAGGAATCGAAACTCCAGAACATTCTGCTTAATTTGGTGTTAAAATTGGGTCATTGAATGAATTTCCAATGGAATAATTAAAGAAAGAAATGTGTCAGTTCTATATAAATCACTCTGTATAACTGGAAGAAACAGCACAATATGAATGCTTTGTTGAAATCTCCTTTCCTGCCCGCACATTTAATTTAAGAATATAGCCACGAACTCGATTCTTTTGTGTTTTGTCTGTTGTAGGAAATGCAAACGACTTGTGCCAGTTTCTGATCAGATTACTTGTTTTGCATTTATGTGTGTATTTTTAGAAACCCATTAATTAACCCAGATAATCCAGGAGTTTGCTGTATTTATAGTTATATTCATAGTTCCTACTTACTATAGTATTCCAATTTTAAAAGTGTAATAAAATAAGTTTAACTTTTATTTCAAATTAAGTTCATCTATCCAGAATTTTTAAATACCATTTAATCTTTAAATGTTATTATAGAATATATTGTCGCCATTAATACTTGAATATTGATATTCTTATTATGTTATCAATAATTATCATTAAATATAGGAAAAGCTCTTGTATTTAAGGACACTTTTTTTAATATGAAAATTAGACTTTTTTATGGTTTCCTATCAGTTATATATCATATATAACTCTTTACTTTATCTGTTAGCCGAATGGTTAGAGCATTTGTTTTCCATGCTGATAACCCAGGTTCGAATCCCAGTGGTCCAGGTGGAATTTGTGATAGACAAAGACTGTTTGGCGGTAGGTTTTCATAGGGTTACTCCCATTTCCCCTATCAGCATTCCACCATTGCACCATTAATAATATTATCATCATCATACGATGTTACGTAGTTATGGTGCACCAAGGACAATATGTACATGGCAATTGAAAGAATTCCATGCTTTAGCATGTTGTCCACTAGATAGGGAAGTTTGGGTGAATGATGCAAGTCATAGTACCTGCTCTTAGTAAAAAGAAAAAAAACTCTTCTTTAACAATAAAAGTTTTGAAGGGGAAAGGAAGTGGCCACCCTACCCCATTATCTCCTGGCCTAGTTGCGTCATGATTTTACGTATGAGGTTCAAACCTGTCTTCAAACAGTTGACTAAACAACAATAAAAGTTTTTTGGGTTGTAAAAATTGTTTATTAATCTAGGAGTAAAGTATATCTAATCATAACACCAAATTCTAGCTCTCATGAAATTTCGGACAGTGTATGGGACTGGTGCCCACTCACCATTGTGATGCACTTGGGCAACTATGATAGATAGCGAAATCCGGTTACGAAAGCCAGTTATAATGGCTGGGAAGATCATCGTGGTTCTTAATGTACTATTGCACCGCAGATTTATTTATTTTTTGTGTGTATAGTACATGGTTTTATTTCTGTATGTCTCAATCGATAGTTCACAAAAATAAACTGGTAATGGGAATATCATTGATAACATTATAAAGAAATGAATTGTTGGAAAACTCGTAAAATGTACAATTAGGAAATATGAGTTATTTTCATGACTGATTTTTTAAATTTAGTGTATTATTATACGAGCGAAATTTATATGAAGAAGTGTATTCAGTTTGTATTATTATTGTTCTTCCTATGACAGTTTCTTTGTTGTCAATTGTAGTTTATTTCATGTCTTTTGTGTCTTAGCACGTTACTTTATAAACTTGGTTGCAAAAAACATAGGCTACAGAGATGGTGAAATATGTACCAGTATACATAACATCGGTAAATATGGTACTTCATCATTGGAAAAGTTGAGAACATTGTTATTGCACTGTTACGTACATAAAAATCTTAAGGGAAGACTCCACTGAAAATCATGAAAATTTTTCCAAATTTTGTTGTAGCTATTTCACTTATTTAGAATTTATATTTTCATACCCCAAATGGATTCAGCTCAATTCTGATTACAAATACTCGTATGTTTACACTTTTTGAATTAAGGCTAGTAGGGGGCGTGGAATTTAAAGCGCTGTCAAAATTGTTTTTCATCGAAGAATTCTTTTTTAAAATTTCTGATTACAAATCTAATAACTTTTTGTTGGCTCACTGAAGTTACTAGATGAATGTAGCGGAGAAGAATATTAATTTACATAAATAAATTTATTTTCAAATCTATTTTTCTGTGTTCATTTTTGTTGATTCAACACCAACTTTCTTATGCCAAATATTAATCAATCTGGATGAAATTTTTACTGCAAGTATTTATGAGGTAGCTGCATATTTCTATGCATTTATTTTGTGAGAAATGCATAGAAACATGCAGCTACCTCATAAATACTTGCAGTAAAAATTTCATCCAGATTGATTAATATTTGGCATAAGAAAGTTGATATTGAATTAACAAAAATGAACACAGAAAAATAGATTTGAAAATAAAATGAATATTTATGTAAATTAATATTCTCCTCAGCTACATTCATCTAGTAACTTCAGGGAGCCAACAAAAAGTTACTAGATTTGTAATCAGAAATTTTAAAAAAAGATTCTTCGATGAAAAACAATTTTGACAGCTCTTTAAATTCCACGCTCCCTTCCAGCCTTAATTTAAAAAGTGTAAACATACGAGTATTTGTAATCAGAATTGAGCTGAATCCATTTGGGGTATGAAAATATAAATTCTGAATAAGTGAAATAGCTAAAAAAATTTGGAAAAATTTTCATGATTTTCAGTGGAGTCTTCCCTTAAGCAGTTATTATTTTTAACGAGGACTTTAATTGGGTATGGACAAAAATTGTAATTTATTGTGAAAATATATTACACTTATTCCAGAATATAGTACGAGAATAGAATGGAACTCTGGAAAAAATTAAAAACGAGGCTTAAATTTGTAGCACATTTTTCTGTTTTCTGGAGGGGCTAAACACTGCAAATATTATTACTGGTGTTTTATCCCTGAAATAGAATTAATTATCAGTTAACAGTACAATTTTTAGTTTCCTTTTCTGTTCGTTAGAATAAGTTACAAACACACATTTTATGTTTGTTGAGTAGTATAATGAAATATTGTAGAAGTGATACAGAATACGCTAGTGTAGATCTAGTATAACGACAATGATGCCATAATGTTAAATAGGAAGGGACAAATAGAAAGGTTATTTTTCTAATTGTTGTTAAATTGAATATCATTATTATAAGTTTATCAATGTTACATTAATGTATTGTTAATACTTGTACTTACATAGTTAGTGGAATGCAGACTTTTGTGTCCTTAATCCCATATTCAAATTTAATTCCATATAGCGAAAACTGTGAATCCTAAACGTATTTTATTAATATAGATTGGATGTAGTTTAATTTGTCATCTTTAGTAACTGTAACGAATTTGGGTACTGGTATCTTAAGTTTGCATATCACTAATGTAGAATGTATAACCAATCTAGCCATTACAGGCAGAATAAACTTAAATTAGTTAGAGTAAATATCTGGTGAACATAACTGTATTGGTCATAAGTGGAAAGTGAACATTCCACTTAAACCAGAAGTCTGAATGCAAATACTGCAAGGAATGGGATCATTGTATTCAAGACATGTATGGAAATAAACTATATGATATTAATTATTTTAAATGTTTTCAACAGTTAAATTATTTTCCTTCTCATCTCCTCTTCCTGCTCCTGAGACCAAACAGACATTGTTCAAAATATATCCAAGTGAAATCCTCCAAATATAAGCTTGTTCCATAACTTACTACCAAAGAAATTAAATAAAACATAAATCTAATCAACATGAATATCGTACTCGAAGACAAAAGTCTACTTTCCCATTAATTGAGCCTAAATGTCATACAAGTGCAGCTCTTAAACATGGTGCTAGTTTCGGCCCAAGACTTCGTAATAAAATTACAAACCATTTTCCAAATTTCAAATATTTTAAAATTGAAGCTTTTAAAAAAGAAAGTTGTAAAATTATCCATGATATATAATATTAACAAATGTATTTTTTTTACCTTTTATTTCTGTCGACTATATTCATGTTTTTATTGAATATCACTGGCTTCTGTCGGATTGTCAATTTATATTAAATGTGTATTTTTCTTTTTCTCTTTCTTCTTTATTCTTGCTCTTGTGTTGTATTTATTGGTTTAAATTAAGTTACTTACTGTAAATTTTATGTTATATTATTGACTAAGACCACACCGTACATGAGCCTGGCTCTTACAGTAGTGGCTAGAAACATTTTTGTTTTATAAATGTAATTTGTACTCACTAGCTGGCTAGTTAAATGAATAAATAAAAATTAGACAAGGAAAATATAAAAATTCATATTCTAAATCAGTGATGTTCAGTTTTTCTTGAAAGTGTACCCCAAAATACCATTTTTTTTTTCGTACCTCCAAACTGCATTGAAGTTATATAAGAAATAACAAGACTATGGTTGATGTTGTGTGCAAAATAAGTTATTGTAGTCGCTGGCGTAGCTCGGTTGGATGAGGCACTTGCCTGCCGATCTGGAATTGTGCTTGGGCTGATTACCTGATTAAGTTTTTTCCGAGGTAATGCAATGTATCCCTTACAGTAGATTTTGTTTCCATACACAAGACCACAGTAATGTATTTAATATCGTTTTATTGCCAAAATATATACATTGTATCAAATGTTTTGCAATACAAAATATTTAAGAAATATTGTCGAATACCCTTAATTATGGTCATATAACACCTTAGAACAGAGGTTCCCAAACTGGAATCGAGGCATTATCAGAGAGAACCCCTCCTCAGAATTTCTTTATGTAATTTTTTTTTTCAGTTATGTTTTATATAAAAGTTGTCGTGAATAAATTATTTAATAATGAAACTACAAATATAAAGAGAACTATGAAAAAAATGCAGAAAAAATGTAACATGAACTGAGGAAGTTCGGGAACCTCTGGCTTAGAAATTAAAACATAGAAATGTTTAACATCCTTTATTAATATTTAAGAATATTTTAATTAGATTCCAAGTAAGCTTATTTTCTTATTCATTGTATTTAATTCTGCATGTAATATTTTTTGCTTAATAATAATAAGTAATGTAATATTTTTCGCTTACAAAAAGATAACATGGGATTCCTAGAATGCCTATAATTTGTGTGGAATGTGTAAGTGGTTCGTGGTTGTGAAGATGAGAATTGTAGCATTAATTATTTTTCTGATAATGATATATTGCGAGTTGCTAAATATCAAGATGTGAGTAGAAATGATAACGGACATTTTTTGCTCAAACTTTCCACGTTATATATTTTCCACGTATTATTTTTAACATGATGGTAATTTTATACATTAAACTGATATGTCATACATGTTTTGGTCATTCAATAAAAAAAAATAAAGTAAAGCCTGAAGTACCAGTTTAATATAAGTAGAGGAACTTTTGTACTGTACTCTGAAATTACAGATGCCTTTAAAAGTAGATGGTGATGTAGGATAATATGTAATAAGGTTATGGCTAGAGTAGCAGTAACAGTAGATGATATTGTGTGGAGTACTAGTTGAATGGAGCAAGCCCAAGCACGCTTAAACAAAACCAACAATATGTTCCATTGTGCTGTCTCCAGATGTTACCTTGAGTCCTTTATCAGGAACAGTATTCTTTTACGTGCTGTAAATGTACGAGACTGAACTCCTATTTTCATCTCCTTTTCGAAGAAAGCCATGCTAAGGAATTTTATCGCCCTCAGGTTTGAACCCCACATCTCAGGTCTGTGGCAAGTATGGTAATCAAAACCAATATATCGCCAAGGACGACTAGAGAATGACAGTAGAATGTATATATTTTCTAGATACTTATGGTTTACCTGGAATTCAACAAGTTGTACTGAAAATATCAGTTCTTAACCAATAGAGAAGTTTACAATATAGTCTTGATTAACATTTTCTTAAGAGTATTATACAGCATTAAATTCCATACTAATATATTTATAATTGCATTAAGGGAAAGTTGAAGACCGAAACAACGAAAATATATTTTTTTCACTTTCAATTTAAACTTGCCACTTTTTTCTGAATCGAATATATATATTATTAAAGTTATCATTTACACCCTTTAAATGGAATGTTTTGAAGCATAAGTACCAATAATAAATCTTATCTTTATCACTGTTTTTCTCAGAATGACATTTTGCGATCTTCAATGTACTTTTTCTCAGAAACTTGAAGTCCAATTTGAATAAAATTTTGCACAGATGCTTATTATACTGTATTACACCAAGTAACGAACAATCATATTGATATGTCTTAAGACTCATTTATACTGCATGTTAAATATTCTGAAAACTTTTTTTTTTTTTTGATTGGAAAAGTGAAACATTAGAAACAATTTCTTTTATATGATGGTAATGAAGATACGGGATTCTCCGTTTCTCAGATTGTAACATATGGCTCTTAACATGTGTGAAAAAATATTCACACTTCTGCCTATGATAGTTTTTAAGAAAAAGTACATTAAAAACCCAATGTTTTGAGTTACTGAGAAAAAACGTAATTTCAAAGAACTTATCATTATTGCTAAACAATTTATCCAATTAGAATGAAATTTATGTGGTATATGCAAGACACACATAGGCCTATACAGATGCTTGGGAAATTTGGTCATTATTGGTTGAGTAGTTTGCAAGATAAAAAAAACTGAATGGTAATCTGTCAGTTTTGATCACTTCAGTCTTCAACCTCCCCTTAAGGGCATGTGCTACTGAGTTTTAGTGAAAAATTTCAGTTTTAACGCTTTTTTTTTTTTTTTTTCAATTTAACATCTCTCTTGTATTAAACTGGACCAATCAAAACAGCAGAAAAAAAGCATAATCAACCAACTATGGGATGCTGCATTCCAAATGTGCTAGAGGACCCAATAGGAAAGAAGACATTTTTCAATTTTCCCACCAAAGAATCATTTGTGCAAAGTTTTAATTCCGTAAGCTAACCTGACCTTTAAAAATTCAGTTTTTCGGATATGAGTTTTTTTTTTTTTTTTTTTTTTTTTTTTTTTCAATCTAGTAAATTAAATTTCTCAAAAACTAAGTAAGATAATTTACCACACATTTTAAACACTGTATTCTATATAAATGTATTATTTCTTTTTTATTTCACTTGAAAAATACATCCAATATAATTTTTTATGCACGACCTTAAGGAAAACATTTAAAAATTGTATTTATTTCAAATCAAAAATGGTAACAAAAAATATTACTCAACTATTCAGCTAAATTTTAAGCCATGAAACTAGAAAAAGTCATGTTTAATCTGATTTAATGACAAGATAATACATTTTTATTTTTTGAGAACCAAATTTACAAACCAAAACATCTGAAAATTTCAACATCATGTAATCTTATTGATAGGAATTAGTGACTAAAATGTCATTGAAATCAGATAAAAATTGTGGAAGTTTTTAAAAGTCAGTAGCACATTTCTTTAAGAAAGGAATATTAAGCTTCTTCCTTTAAAATACTGGCACCAGTAACCAATTAAAAATTATATTTGAATACTTATAAAAATGGATTTTCATGCGTTTGTCAGATGCTGAAGCTTAGAAGTTATCCAATGGAAGGCACTGAGGATTTTTCTTGAAGGTGCCCTTTGCTTCTAAAACTCCTTCAGGGGAACATATCCAAGGATCTGCTGTCATCTTTTGCCATTTGGTGAGTTTAGTCTTCAACTTAAAAAATATATCCTATAAACAAAAGCAATGTGGTGGCGTATTTAAATCTGTAATGTAGGTATCATTTCTTCTGTGTCTTGCAGATACATGATGTAATTCAGATTGAAATAATTGTTTCAGTCTCTTAATTTATTTTGGCTATGTATTGCATTAACACAAAATTAAAACAGTATGTTAACTATACATATATATCTAATTGTAGAAGGTTAAGATTTCAACAAGTGACAAAATTTGTTAGGTTGCCTTATTCCAACAATGTTTGTTTTTTACTTTTTATTGTAGTGATTTTTATGCTTTGTTCATATACTAATATTCAATATCACAGCAATTAATAAATGTTTGACTAAATGACCAAAAATCGGAAGTAAAAAATTAAATGATATTTTTTTACTCTAGCATTGTAAACAGTCTTTATCGTTACTGAAAATCGTGCATAATATACCACATTATTCTACCAGTGCCGTAAAATTATGCCATGCAAACTAAAATGTCATGACTTTTATTATGACATAAGTTGTGCCATAAAGTTAACATTACAAAAACAATTTGCCGTCCAATAATATTTTTGTGCGAGATCGTGCGTATTTGCTTGTTTTCCGCACAGAACCAATACGCGGTAAGTGTGAAATATCACATTCAGTATTCCCAACGTAACACACATAACAATTTCCCTCTTCTTACCGCTTAAGCGCGACATTCATTTTACTGCTTTAGGCTTTTAACATATTATTTTTAGAGACGGTTAACATAGTAATAATTATAAATTGGAAACTTACCACTGCAATTTCACCTAAATTGCAATGTTAATTATTGTTTTTAAATATTTGCAAAAATTAAGTAAAGTCTACTACTCCACTAAACTTATTGCATTCCTGATACAAGTAACATTAAGGAAGCCGTGAAAAAATCAATGAGATTCCAGATGCCGATGTTATTACTGCAATATGTTATATAAATAATATTGTTAAAATATTAAAATGAAAAATAAATCATTACATAACCTTACCGTTTGTTTTAAGTTAGCATTTATAGACTGAGGGAAAAAAAAAGACAGACGTATATCACGGCCTGCTGGAGTATAGTAAACACAGAAAACATTTTACAGCAACAATGTTGAAGAAAGATACTTTGGTGTTCCGAAGTTGGCGTCATTAAACAGAAACCAACATGGAGATTTCATTGCAACTAATTATAAATTCGTCTTTCAGGCATGTAATAAACGATCTTCGCACAAAATAATGTACAGTACACGAGTGGTACGTTTGTTTTCATGTTCTCCGAAATTAAAAAAGCTCAACTACGTTTCGCTTTTTCAGTCTTTTCCTCGACCATGAAAACGTCAGCATACCGCTCTTG
This sequence comes from Periplaneta americana, assembly GCF_040183065.1. Classification (NCBI taxonomy): domain Eukaryota; kingdom Metazoa; phylum Arthropoda; class Insecta; order Blattodea; family Blattidae; genus Periplaneta; species Periplaneta americana. Next base: position 176,170,506 of record NC_091122.1, read on the forward strand.
TAACGTATATTACTATTAATACATCATTGTTGTCATAGCAACCTTTTTCTTCATGGATTATGATATCAAAATAAATAATGCTGCCATACAAAAAAAATAACAAATGAAACACGTTGAGATAATATCTCAATATTAAGGAAAAATAACATTAACTGGAAGATACATAAATTCGTAAAAAATATTAGAATTCTGCACTTAACAAACCTTGTATGCTGGTTTAGTTGCCACATTGTTGAGCTCTTCAGCATCAAGTTTGAGGTCATATAATTCCCACTCATCTCTGTAGTAGTAGCTCCTCAATGTCTTGTACCACATCAAAGATTGCTTAGAGCGTGTTCTGTTTAACAGATCCTATGTAAACACAGTGCATTAAAATAATTATTTATATTACATGGTCGGCAAACAATTATTTATATTTGGAAGGCATTCATTCCCCCCCCCCCACTCCCCTCTTTGCTGATAAGGAGTCTAGCAAAATTGTGCTGCTTATGGCAAATTTAAGAATTAACAGAAACAAGTATTTGTTTTAAATTTAGAAATATCATTATTGTTGTAAGATACCCGTACCTGAAATGAGGGGGAAATGTAGAAATCCTGGTCTATTGGAAAAGGCATTTTGAAGTTAAGGTTATGGATGAGTTTGTATCTCTTGGTTCGTACAGCTCTCATGGGGTAGTACATTGTAACTTCATGATGACTGTGACTAGCAAACACAGCGCCTGTGTCTTTTGCTGGCTCTATAAACAAGAAAAATACCATAGAAATCATTATATGAAAGCACTACTCGTATATATTTTGCCTATAATATCTTCATACATGAAAAAGGACAAAAGTCAATAAAATACATATTTGTCGGAATTAAGAACTAGGGTCCTAATTTTCTCATAATAAAAAAATTATATACTGTGTCTGGGCTAGAGGTACACATAAATAACAGCCAATAATGCAAGAACTATCGGTATTCCCCAGCTATGGGACTGATGCCAGGTGGTCTACGGCGAGTCCTAGGTCTCACTTCACTTCATTCCTGTTTGGTTGGTTTTTTTCCGAGGTTTTCCCCAACCGTAAGGCAAATGCCAGGTAATCTGTTGGCAAATCCTCGGCCTCATCTCATCTCACTACATCTCACCAAAGAATTGTAAAAAATTGAAATTTAAATTGTAAAAATTGTAATTGTAATCTTGTAAAATTTTTACTTGTTCCACATCTTAAAGCTTCATTGCTAATGTAAGATCTATGGAATATAATAAATGAAATATATCTCATAGATTTCATCGAATATGAAACAGACACACCAGAAATAAGTGTTTTTTTTTCCTCCTCCCCACCACCCAATGGAATCTGACAGTGATAGGACACACATCCTTGACATGTTCCAGAACTTTACTTTTCCACATTTTCTCCAGGTTTCACATTTCAGAAGAGCTCTCTCAATTAATATCACTCAATAAAAGAATTGTATTCCAATGGATACCATCCCATTGTGGAATCCTGGGAAACGAGAATGCGGATGCTTTAGCAAAGAAGGGCAGCACTGCTACTTACAAACCTGTTACTAAATCTACGTATTACTCTGTGAAGAGATTTATTAAATCTACATACTTAGACTTCAACAAACAAAATTTGATAGCACAATCCCAAGGGAAAAAATATGGAACTCTCTGCATCATAATCCACAGTTAATTCCCGATTTACCACGAAAATCGTCTGTAGCTGCATTTAGATTGGCAACAGGCTATGATTGTTTGGCCAAACACCTGCATAGAATTGGAATATATCAGTCCCCTAACTGCCCATTGTGCAACTCAAACCAAGAAATGGATTCGGAACACCTCAAAATCTGTGCTTCAGTGGCTGGTCATGATAATATCTTTGAAAAATATTGGAGTACAAGAGGTCAAATGACTTTATTGTCAAACGCCTGGCATTAGAAAACAACAACAACAACATTTCAGGAGAATGGTACCAGTACCACCATATTTCTATCCAGCACCCACCATACTTTCATGGAAATGTTAACATGTTTTTTAATGAGATTTTTCCTGAAACTGGATCGGAAGAGGGGGACCCAACTGTCTGGCCACCTAGATCCCTCGATATGACACCATTGGACGTTTTTGCATGGGGTCTTGTTAAAGCTGTTGGACAATTTGAAACAGCGTATCACTGAAGTAGGTAGTTGCATTAGTGTCTAAAATGCCAGTAAACGCTTGACAAGAGTTTGAGTATCATTTTGATATTTGTCGAGCTACAAATAGTGCCAACATTAAAGTGTACTAACGTGCCTAAAATGTTTTTGAGTTACTCTGTACAGTATAGGAAAAATAAATTTAATAAACCTTATAGCCTAGATATGTATTTTTGAATACCTCTAGCCCAGACATTCACTATTGGGAAGAACGGGTCCACACCTGTGGAGTAACGGTCAGCGCGTCTGGCTGCGAAACCAGGTGGCCCGGGTTCGAATCCCGGTCGGGGCAAGTTATCTGGTTGAGGTTTTTTCCTGGGTTTTCTCTCAACCCAATACGAGCAAATGCTGGGTAACTTTCGGTGTTGGACCCCGGACTCATTTCACCGGCATTATCACCTTCATATCATTCAGATGCTAAATAACCTAGATGTTGATACAGCGTCGTAAAATAACTCAATAAAATTGGGAAGAACGGGAAAAATAACTTGCAAATAAATGTCTGTACATGCCCTAATATTTAATATATTTCGCTTTAAATTATATTTATTACAGATAAATGCCTATATTCATAATTTTACTCTTTGTAATTTCATATAATTTCAACTAGTTATGATTGGAAATTCATATTATCATAGCATTTCACAATATTTATAAAATATAACAGTATGAGCATGAAATAATATACATTACCTTTTACGAGTAATGGCAGCAGTGACTTTCCAGTTAATATAGGCTTTTGATAACTCTTTTTATTAATAGAGTAAGATACATTGAACCAATCTAATAATGTAGGTGCAATGTCTAGGAGACTTGTCATGCTGTACGTCACTTCATTATGGCGGTCTTTCGGTCGTGGAGACGAGATTAACATCGGTTCAGCCATCCCTGTGACGAGCACAAAGACTTGATCAGAATGGGTCTCACAAACGAAAGAACACACCTTCTTCTCAAATGCTGTATGCTGCAGAGTGTTGAGTGGTGAGTTAAAATTAATATATTTATGTATTTTTTCTATCAATTTCAATCAAGGTCTGTTCAAAGCTTAATCAAAATTACCTGATTCATAGCCAATAAAATAGATAATATATTCACTTGTTACCTTTTATCAGGAATAGGGTTTTTACATGAAATATATCTACGTCACAAAACCTCTACTTTTAATTTCTGTAATGATAATAAGTTCAAACTTGTTAAATTAACAATTTTTAATAATGTACTGTCTTAAACTATTGAAATTTAAGAGGTATTATACCTTTGTGACAAGTTTCGGCGTGGTTTCTATTATTATCAAACATTCTAGTGAGGTGTTGCACGTTTTTCCAGCTTCTTCTTGCTTAATATCGTTGTGGGGAGGTCTAGGTAGTGATAGGAGTGTGTTTGTGTGTTAGTAGGCGTACCACTTATGTTTCAATAGTTTAACATAATAGATTACTATTACTAAAAGTTGTAAATTAAGATATTATCATTTATCATTGATGAAATACAAGTGTTAAAAGTGTGAGAATCAAAAATTAATTTTAATTTCTTTGATGAAAGATGAGTGGAATGGAGAAAAATTCTTTCCAGCACTGAGATTTGAATCCGGGTTTTCAGCTCTACGTGCTGACACTCTATCCACTAAGCCACACCGGATTCCCATCCCAATGTTGGATTGAATCCTCTCAGTTTAAGTTCCACTTTCTGGGTTCCCTCTAGTGGCCTACCCTCATGCACTGCGTCATAGATGTATGACAGTGGCACAATGTCCACACATGTGCAGAGGTGCCGGAGAGATTTTTTCTCCATTCCATCATATGATGACGTAGAATTTCTGCACGGAAATATCATATGTACTTCGGTACATCGTAATAATATGTATTATGCGAAAAATAATCACTTAGTGACTTAAGACGGTGCTTATTCCGTTGGATCCCGGCCACTTAGTCACTCATAACGAGTGCACCTCTGCACATGTGTGGACATTGTGCCACTGTCATACATCTATGACGCAGTGCATGAGGGTAGGGGACTAGAGGGAACCCAAGAGATGGAACTTAAACTGAGAGGATTCAATCTGACATCGGGATGGGAATCCGGTGTGGCTTAGTGGATAGAGCGTCAGGACGTAGAGGTGAAAACCTGGGCTCAAATCCCGGTGCCGGAGAGAATTTTTCTCCGTTTCACTCATCTTTCATCATATGATGATGCAGAATTTCTGCACAGAAATATCATATGTACTTCGGTAAAAAAAAAAGGTAAAGGTATCCCCGTAACATGCCATGAAGGCACTTGGGGGGCATGGAGGTAGAGCCCCATGATTTCCATGACCTCAGCACTAGAATGAGGTGGTGTGGTCGGCACCACGCTCTGACCGTCTTTTACCCCCGAGAAAGACCCGGTACTCAATTTTATAGGAGGCTGAGTGAACCTCGGGGCCGTTCTGAAAGTTTGGCAACGAGAAAAAATCCTGTCACCACCTGGGATCGAACCCCGGACCTTTCAGTCTGTAGCCAGCTGCTCTACCAACTGAGCTACCCGGCCGCTATATGTACTTCGGTACATTGTATAATTTCTTTCCCATGAAGACCATTATCACTCTACTCTTTCAGTGGTGAGCTAAAATTTTGTCTGTGTGTACTATATTTATGTTAAAAGTATTAGCAAAATAAAATGAAATGAAAAAAAAAATGTATTCTAGACCCTTGTGGTCAACTGCAATTCAGCAGCAGACAAAAATTATTAGATTTTATTAGTAGTGTTAAGATTCAGTCACTGTTAGTTATGTTCAGTTAAGTAAAATAAAGTATATATCCACACAAATTATTGTAGTCATGAAGAAGATCAAGACGTATGAGCTAAGTAGCGTGAAAAGCATTATAGTTTAAGATGGTGATGTTTCCTGTGACTTTTACATACTTTTAACTTATAATAACGATAATAATGATAACAGTAAATAATAATAATAATAATAATAATAATAATAATAATGATAACAGTAAATAATAATAATAATAATAATAATAATAATAATAATAATAATAATAATAATAATAATACCTGGGTCATAGAGGTTTGTGCGTCCACTTGGAAATGGGATACCATTATCTGATGAATAAATGATGAGTGTATCGTCACTGTGTCCTGCTGATTTCAGCTCTTGTAACACCAGCCCCACACCTTTCATATGAATTAAAAGAAATAGAATTGTTTTTCACATATTTAAAACTCACAAAATCTCGGGTTTTACTTCCCATAACTGTGACAACAAACTACCCATAAATCAAACTGTTAATTGATGACTGAAAGATGTGTGATTAGGGTTACTGAATGTCGTGGACTGAAATGTGCCTATTTAGTGATATTTTCCCCCTGTTTTTCCTTATACCTTCCTTGAGGTCTTTTCTTTCTTTAAAATTTTCTGAATTCCTTCAGTTGGATAGCATACCCGTGAATGAGACAAACTATTTTGAAACTCACATACATCAGATATTCCATTTCATAGTCTCAAGATTTCTTGCAAAGCATCGAAAATTTCGTGTACCGGTACATTTTAAATTTCCTTCACTAACTTTCACCTCTTTCATCATTTCACTGTCTTTACACAATTGAAGAGTATTGGAAAAAACAATTAATAACCCTCATTTTTAGATTTTATAGTTAAGTGCTGAAATACAATGGTAAACCTGCACCAACATAAATGAAGCTAACAATTTAAGAGTAAGACAATAGAGGCAGAGTAATTATCGTTATACTTTAGCTGCATTTACCTCAGTGCAGGTTTACCATTATATTTCTGTACTTAGCTAGAAAAATCTAAAAATGAGAATTATGATTGTTTTTCCCTATAATTTTCATTTACAATATATTATAACTATATTTTTATTACATATTTTGGAATTTTGTATTTAAGTAAGATATTATGGTTCCAAATAAGGATCTAACATTCTAAACGTGTTAAGTGCCAAAACAACTTTCTGAGATATTGATGAAAAACACATTGCGAAAAGCATGTTGAGATACCTACAACACTGTCTTTTGGCACACGAAGAGTCACTTACAGTTGAGCTACGGCAAAGACAATTCAGTATGATATTCTCATATGGATGTTTAAATTTAAATTTAAATTATGGTTTATTTAATGATGCTCGCAATTGCCGAGGCTATATCAGCGTCGCCGGTGTGCCAGAATTTTGTCCCGCAGGATTCTTTTACATGCCAGTAAATCTACTGACATGAGCCTGTCGCAATCTCGAGCACAGAAGGCCAGCACTATACCGGCTACACTACCCAGCCGACTATATGGATGTTACTCCCTTAGATTGAATAAAATTAAATTTAAAATATTTGGCACTTAGCACATTTGGAATGTTAGGTTTTTAATTGTATTCGAAGTCGAATCAAACTGTAAAAATTTCAAAACTAGATAAAGAAACAGATTTGGTTTAAAATATAGAATGAACTCTGCAGAAACTTAGAATATTTAGAATATTATGTCTTCATTATTATTTCACAGTTATCAAACTAAAGTATTAAATTATTACAATAAAAATGAAAAATAACCTTTTTTTACCCTCGAGAGTGTATTTTTGAGAACGTAAACAATAACTTGCTGTCTGGTATTGTGTTTGCATGGCAGAACATTTTAATGCATAATTTGGTCAATTTTATTGATACTGTAAAGTGGAGTGACACTGAACGCTGAGGTGACTTTGGACAGTAATTTAGCGCCTTTCTAAATTAATTGCTGTACCCAATTGCGAAAACACTGTTTAAATTGTCAATAAATTAGTTCAGTTTCTTCGCAATTGGGTACAGCATTTAATTTAGAAAGGTGCTAAATTACTGTTCAAAGTCACCTCGGCGTTCATAGTCACCCCACTTTACGGTATCTTAAAATTTCTTTCACAGATATAAAGCTAAAAGTTCATATTAAATTAGGTACTATAAGAAAAATGAAAAATAGTTTTCTTTAACCCTGTAACCTCTTAAATTTGTAAGCTCAAGGAAGTTTCAGGCATATTTTAAAAGAAAATTCAGTATAGGTAATTCGTTTGCGTGCAAGCTATCTTATTAATCATCTACCTTGGTCTAGCCTGGAGATAGTTGTGTACTGGGCAGCAACATCTTGGCGAGCTGCTGGGGTATCTTGGATGAAGTATGGCAATTCAATTTCTTCTGGCTTGTAATAGATTGGATGCCAGTCTTCGATGACACCCATACCAGGTTCCCCATTCCCAAACTTCTCACAGAAGGTTCCATATTCTGGATGAACATGCCCACATCGATGTGGGTCATGGAATGCCACATACAGAAAAAACGGACTGCATAACACAAAAAGACAGAATTAAAAATTATAGCTATGAAATAAGAGTTTTGTTTAGTTAATATTAGAATAGTTCTTACACTACAGGCTCTACTATTATATTTATTTAAACTTGAAATTAAATTAAGTAGAATTAACTGAAATTGGCTATAATTCAATAGAAAGAAATTGAGCCATTTTGTATTTACAATAATATTTATATTTCAATAATTATATCTTCCTATATATTTTGAAAATTTCTTATAAAAACTATGTACCAGTATACAGAAATCTGGACAAACATATATGAATTTCGAAGAATCTACAATCTGTTGAAATTTTGGAAATTCAATACATGTTAAATTTAGTGGACTCAGAAGTTTGAAAACATTGTTCTCAGTGCAGTTATATGATTTTGTCTAAGTTAATTACACATTTCTGTAAAGATCCATTCTTTTACTACTCCGTAAATACGGGATTTTGAACTTCCCATATGAAGTCAATAAGGGATAAGATTTTACAATCTCAAATACAGGATGTCCCATACAATATGGGATACCTGGAACTCTACTTTGGGCCATGGTTTTGATAGAGTATTCAATAAAACGTCATTTATAAGATTTAAGCTGGCGAGATTAGTGGAAAAACAGTGTATTTTGCGGAAAAGCTTGGGTGAGAGCAAATTAAGCAGAACATAGAAGAGGTTGAGGAAAAAATCAAGTTAAAGATATACTGAGACAGCATTGTAAGCAGAAGCATCTTCGTGAAGTTTTCTTGTACATTTTTAACTTATTGTTATCATTGATATTCTTACTCTGAGGAATTCTGTGAGAGAAATTCTCGAACCAGAAGTTTGATCTTCGTGATATTCCGCCCCACTTGCAAGATTGAATTATTTTCTTCTGTTTCAGCATAATTGAATGGATAGACATGACTGGGACCGACATGTTTCTTTCCAATAATTCCTGTTTCAAAGCAAATCAATTGTATGAGAACATTTGTAATACACCAATATGAAATACTTCCTATTTAAATTTGATTACTCATTGTAGGATACTTACCTGTTCTTATTCCGTGTTCTGCTAAAATTGCGGGAAGACTCTTGACGTCATCAAATGAATTAAAATGATGAACTCCTTGATGTAAACCATACATTCCATTCTGATGAATTGGTAGCCCAGTCAAAATGGCTGAACGGCTGAAAAAATGCTTATCAGATACAGATACAGAATTTGATTCACCATAAATATACGTTTTGGCTTCATAAAAAAATATCTTAGAAAATTACAAACTATAAACCTAAATTGTACAATTTCTGTATAAAATGAAAAAGACAAAGTAGGTCTATATAAAAAGTAATTTGTTATTGAGCTTAGAAATTTACACAACAAATAAAAAATAATAATAATAATAATAATAATAATAATAATAATAATAATAATAAACGAGAAGAATTCTAAAAAAAATTCTAAATTTTATGATAGAAATTCATCTGTACTATAAAAAAGATTTTTCAGTAAAATGAATTTTACACTTTTTCTAAATGCGGTCTGATTTATATCTTTAAGCCATTTTGACAGTTTATTGTGAAGAATCACACCTTTGTGAGAAATGCTATTAAGGCTTTTAACAGTTCTAATGTAATTTACATCCAGATGTGTAGATGTCCTAGTGACATAGGTATGAAGATTGCAATTTAAAAAAAATTCGGAATATGTATGATAAGACTCTCCTGTGTTTTCAACGTACCTCGTTTACATGTTTCGACCTATTTATGGGTCATCTTCAGAACTGGTCGTTGTTGGTCTTGGCGCCTCTTGTTCTGTTTCCTGTGAGGGTGTGTTCGTGTGGTATAGTGTAGAGTCAAAAAGTGTGTGTGTTTTGAAGCTGTGTTGTGTGTTGAGAATTTCGTTGGGGTGTGTCTGTATATTTCATATTGTTCTAGTGTGTTTAGTTTCTGGCACAGACACAAGAAAACACACCCCAACGAAATTCTCAACATACAACACAACTTCAAAACACACACACTCTTTGACTATACACTATACCAAACGAACGCACCCTCACAGTCAACAGAACAAGAGGCGCCAAGACCAAAAACGACCAGTTCTGAAGATGACCCATAAATAGGTCGAAACATGTAAACGAGGTACGTTGAAATTTAACACAGGAAAGTCTTATAATAGTACATAATTATTCCGAAGTGACACAGTGTTAAAAGTTGTGTAATCAAGATGTATAAAAAAAATTGTTTATATTTTTGTGTAAATTTTTGTATATCAAATGAATTGACATTTCAAAAGGACATATTAAATCAATGATGTGCTACATAACAAATAAATGTTTGCTTAAAAATTCGGAGCTTACACAGATTTAATTGAAATCGAGGTTATGCACCTTCTTGATCGTGATTTAATTATATTAAATATTAATAAAAATATTTGAATTTTCAACATTTGTAGGTCCTATTAATTTATAATCTACCTATTAATTATTCAGGATGTTAAATTCTTTTAGAGCTTCTGTTTTGAAGATTCATGTATAATATACATTACAATTTGTTCATCATATGAAATGAAGTAGACTAAAGAGATGTCACATAAGATATGGTTCGAGGCTGTCAGACCGAGTTGTATTTATTTATAGTAAATAAGAACGAGTTTACTTGTAATTATTACATTCGCTTGACTTGCATAAAGATAAAATGTTAGCCCTTCCAATTCCGACTCACTTTTCTCATATCATATGCCTCACAATAGTTTTCCACCTAACAGTAATCAATCTCATAAACAGTATCTAATGATTATACAATGTGGATATTTATATTGTAGCTACCTTGGAGAGCAGCTGCTCACTGAAGTATAAGCATTATTGAAAATCAAACTCCTCTTTCCTAAGGCATCAAGATTTGGTGTTTGACAAATCTTGTTTCTGTACACTCCCATTTCAAATCCTCCATCATCAGCTGGCATAAAAAAGAAATAAAAGATAAAAATAAGACATTAATATAAACAAATATTTACCTTAATTAATTAATATATTTATTTGTTTGTCCGTTTATTTATTTATTTCACTCAAGTTCCATCCTAAAAAAGGCAGTATACAATAGTTAACATGAAAATAATTCAATCATACATTTAAACTCTAAGTAAACTTACAATTTAAATTAAGAGAGAAATTAGACAATTTAAAATGAAAGAGACAATAATATATAACTTTGTTATAGAAAATAATGGCAATACATTCATTTGCTTACATTTAAACTTATTTATACGGTACTGTATACAGGTAATCTATATTAGATACTAAGGGACTTCAAATAAAAGAAGTGATAAGTTTGATGTAGACTGCTGAAAGCAATATGGGGATAATAATTGTGATGTTGATGTATATAAAAAATATTAACAGACAACAGTACGAAATAGTTCTCTCTCTCTACAGAAAAAAGTTTAATATGTTGTACATAGATGATTTTTTTCCCAGCAATTACGAAATAATGAAAGACAATTATTAATCTTATTATGAGGAAACGTAGGAATTGTATATATACTGTAGTATCTTTTGTTATATTTTGTTGTTTCTTTGAGGGGGGGGGGGATAATTAATAACGTGATATTCTGTCACATGAAATAAGTCTCTGAAAACAATCCAGATGTCACAGTTTCTAAAATTCTAAATAAGTCTCCTGAAGACAATCCAGATATCACAGTTTCTAAAATTCTAATAATTAGACAAGCAAGATTGATAGCCCTTTGAGTAGCTGTGGAAAATATTATTTTTTAAGATTGTAATATGCTGATTAAATTAGGCCTATACTGAATCAATTTCATAAAGAAACAAAAAAAAAATTAAAAGTATGAAAATCAGATAAGTATGCACTGAGAACTGCAATGTCTTTTACTTTCTAGACTTTTTCACTTATAATTTAATGGTTGTATTGTATTGTATTTATTAACATTCCATGGTATTCATACATGCTTACAGCTAGAATATGGAACAAGTCAAAAAACTTAATACTATTATAAAATCTTAATTTATAGTCACAGTCTAGATGAAATATATACAGACGAGATTTACAATATAGTCTACTAGTACAACACATAGTTTTAGTATCAATTTCATGAAGTGTTATTGAATGTCATGAATTCACCTACAGAATAGAAGGCGTGAGAAATTAGGTACTTCTTTAATTTGGCCCTAAATAATTTTATGTTTTGAGTTTCATTTTTTATATCGATAGGGAGGCTATTAAAAATTTTTACTGCCATATAACGCACTCCTTTTTGATAGTACGATAGACTTGCCGATGGAGTATGAAAGTCATTTTTTTGACGTGTATTTATGCTATGAACTGTTGAATTAGTTACAAAGTTTTCACGATTACATACGAGGAAGACTATTAATAAAAAGATATACTGACAAGCCATGGGCATTATTTGTAGTTTTTTGAAAATAGTCCTACACGATTCCCTAGATTTGGCACCTACTATCATTCTAATTACTCTTTTTTGTAATAGAAATATATTGTTACTATCTGTGGAATTTCCCCAGAATATTATTCCAAAACTCATTACTGAGTAGAAGTATGCAAAGTATATTGTTTTTAAGGTATTGATATTTACTATCTTTTGCATAGATCTTATAGCAAAACAAGCTGAATTTAGTTTGGGGGTAATTTCTTTAATATGATTTTGCCAATTTAACACATTATCGATTTTTAAGCCAAGAAATTTGGTTGTTGTTGTTTTTAATAGGGATCTATTGTTAATTATTGCGCTAGAAATTTGCGACGTTGAATTTGGACAGGATTTAAATTGAATTATGTTAGTTTTGTTACAATTTAATACTAATTTATTAACTGAGAACCAGTCACATATTTTGAAGAGAATTTCCTCTGTTGAAGATTGGAATGTGTTGGAGTTATTGGCTGTAATTACTATACTTGTGTCATCTGCAAATAATATGGGATGACCTACATCTTTTATAGGAGGGGGCAAGATCATTTATAAACACTAGAAAATGTAGGGGACCTAATATTGATCCTTGAGGAATTCCTTGAGGTTGACTTAATAGGCCTAATAATAATAATAATAATAATAATAATAATAATAATAATAATAATAATAATAATAATGTCTAATGTTAGCTGTCTGTCAATAGATTAGTATACATCTACAAGTTTCTGACATTGTCAGAATTTTAAAGTTACATAAAAATCTTAAAATAAAAAATTAGCAGATTGAAATTACACAAACTAATTAACAATAACAATTACATTCATTTGCTGTTCTGAAATTCATGATTGTACATGAATTATTATGAAATTTATTTTATGCATAATTATGCAGTACCGGCAAGTATAATAATAATAATAATAATAATAATAATAATAATAATAATAATAATAATAATAATAATAGAGTAGTATGTAAAGGTCTCCAGAATCTCCCCTCCATTATATTAACACTGTCAACGTGATTTTCCGCCATTTCAAAAATAAATTTAGAGGTAAGAAGATATTTCGAGAGTATGATATTGCGATTTATAATAGTGGCCCTTATGGAGGCCGCAGAAAAGTAGGGAATAGGCTGGCTAGAACGGCAGCGAAATCATTGGAGGCTGTCAAAAGAGTGTACAGTACCGGTATTTGCACGAGTCGTATTTGCTGTTAAATACGACTCACATATGCCACTGAACGTCACACGGCGACGGTACATTACTCACCACCCCATATGGAAACCTTTCCAAATATGTACAGTATTATATTAGCGTATAGCAAAAATATACATGCAGTGTTACCGATTATAAGAAGAGCATTTTTCTTTGACGTTTTACACAAACTTGCCGTAAATAAAGTGCATACAAAAACAAATAAATAGATGCGAATGATCATTTTTAACTCTGAGATTTCGCAGTGACGTTGTAACGTTCACAAGACTTATCCCTACGACCCTACTACAATTTATCCATTGGTCTATATTATGAGGAAGTGAGATCAGACATCTCTAGTGTTAACGGTACAGTCGGTACAGCACTGCGATAAAGGGAAGTACGACCATTGCCATTATTAAAATGCTATAGGGAAATATTCTTGTTAAAAATAAGCAGAGATCCAGTGGAACGTTATTATTTCCAGTACTATAAACAGATAAACAGCACTAGTTGCTGTAAAATATTTCAAAAGTTTGGTTCCGACAGCGATTTTACTACAGAAATGTTCATAATATTCGTAGCATTGCAATAATTCTTATAGCATAATTTTTTATTGCATAATTTGGTATAACAAAATGTGTAGTCGGTGCCATTGCACAATTATTTGAAATTAAAAAAAATTATGGCAATGGTAATCGAAACTCTGGATAATGGCCAAGTGATATCTTGGATACCATGATTTTCCATTTTCCATTTTTTATTATTTCTGTTGCACATACAGGACTACAGGAGCTACTTATGCCACTGTTTCATAAACGATTCCTGGAAATTAGCGCATTCTAGTGGTACACTCTTACGTAAAAGTTTTGAAGAGACACGTGACAATCTAACCTCACAATCTAAACAGGGTGTATCGTCTGCCAGACCGTCATGGGGTATGACGTGTGACGTAAAGTAGTGTAAACATTGCGTGTATAGTTTTGACGTTGATGTTTAGTTTGCAAGTAGGCATTTTTATAAGAGTGCATTAAAATTGTGAAATTTTTATTGTAGGACAGTCGTTAGACAACGTAATTTTACGTTCAGACAACTGAAGTTTTTTGTTTATTATACATCTATTGAGAAATCTTTTGCCTCAAGAATAATGACATCCAGAAATAAAATAATGTGCTTGTTCGATGTTGATGGGACACTCACCGCGCCCATGAAGGTAAATGTATTATTAGTTAATAGTAATCATCAGGGTTAGGATTTTAGGGGCAGTTTTCATAGGAAAAGAGGTGAGGAAAAGGTGCTAAAATTAAACAAGGGGGGGAGCATAAAAAGGTGTTGTTTCAGGAAACTGTTTCGGTAAGTGCTCTTTCTCATATTTTATCTCATTGAAATCAATTCATTCAAAACTGTTTAGCCGGTACATCTCTATAATAAAGGTCTAGGGTACATTCAATGTAGTTTCATGACAATATTATTCACCAGAGGAAACATTGCATCATACAATAATTCCATCAGTTTCGATGACATCCTGCTTGAATTACTTAGTCAGGGTGAAAAATCGGGATTTGGACATCTTCGACATGACGAAATCTTGTATGAAACTTGTAAACAACAAATTTACATTTATTAACAGACGGGGTGCGAATTAAGATTTCTAATGGGGGAGAGTAGAATCCTAGATAGAGAATACCATACATAAAATTATTATTATTATTATTATTATTATTATTGCTATTGCTGCTGCTGTTTGACATTACTGTGATGAAAGGTAAACATTGGAAGTAAGAATAATAATAAAACAGTGAATAAACACATCTCTGGATCACACTTTTGAAAATAATTGACTTTAGTTGAAGATTGCCTTGCTCCTTTCCTGTGAGCTGGATCAGTTGCAGAATGTTGACCCATCTTATGATCATTTAACACATCTAGACAGAAACCATCGGTAACACCAAATTTTTCGTATATCTTTGATTCTTATCTCGCTCAGATGATTATGGAATTTAATTTAGTCATGAATTTGGACAGCTACAATCAAAATATGAGAGTACTGGTGGCTAGGGAATATTTCAGATCCTGGGATATCTGAAATTAGTAGCTTATTCGATTCATCATAGGTGAGATACCAAAGGATCGTTGAAAGTACTGAAAATTCTGTTAATGATGTTTTATATATAGGCACTACAAGTTTCAAATTAGAGTGTGTTAATTGGATCTTTCACAGAAACATGAAGCTTTAAAATTTAGGTACCTATCTCAAAACTTTAAATTTTGATATCTATTATTGGAGAAAAATTCGTTCTGGCACCAGGAATCGAACCCAGGATCTCTCAGTTTTGTGCATTGAGCGCTCTTTCTATCTGAGCTATGCTGAGACCTGATTCACAGTGCCGGCCAAACTCTCCTCCTTGGGTCTCGGCATAGCTCAGATGGATAGAGCGCTCACCGCGCTAAGCTGAGAGGTCCTGGATTCGAATCCGGTGCCAGAACGAATTTTTCTCCAATAATAGATATCTACATGTATGACTATATATGGTAATTGATTATTCAGTAAAGACGGCAAGGTTCTCATAATGAATATAAAGTATATATTTAAATTTTGAGTTGTTTCTCTTTTAAACTGGGCTGTTGATATAATGATGAAGTTTGTGCAAAATACTTTGGCATGTTCATTATGTATTTGAATTATAAAATGAAAAACATGTTTAATACAATTTATTTTTCCAGATTATTGAACCAGAAATGGAGTCACTTCTCCTGACTGAATTGAAGTCAAAATGTGTAGTTGGTTTAGTTGGAGGATCAGATTTCAAGAAAATTTCATATCAGATGGGTGGCTCAGAAAAGGGTAGGTAGGCATATTTACCGATTTAAGAATTCTTGATTTTTTTTTAATGCAGATGACCTGAATATGTTAGGAGAAAATCCACAAACGATTAGGGAAAACACGGAAATTTTACTGGAAGCAAGTAAAGAGATAGGTTTGGAAGTAAATCCCGAAAAGACAAAGTTTATGATTATGTCTCGTGACGAGAATATTGTACGAAATGGAAATATAAAAATTGGAAATTTATCTTTTGAAGTGGTGGAGAAGTTAAAATATCTTGGAGCAACAGTAACAAATATAAATGATACTCAGGAGGAAATTAAACACAAAATAAATATGGGAAATACCTGTTATTATTCGGTTGAGAAGCTTTTATCATCCAGTCTGCTGTCAAAAAATCTGAAAGTTAGAATTTATAAAACAGTTATATTACCAGTTGTTCTTTATGGTTGTGAAACTTGGACTCTCACTTTGAGAGAGGAACATAGGTTAAGGGTGTTTGAGAATAAGGTTCTTAGGAAAATATTTGGGGCTAAGAGGGATGAAGTTACAGGAGAATGCAGAAAGTTACACAACACAGAACTGCACGCATTGTATTCTTCACCTGACCTAATTAGTAACATTAAATCCAGACGTTTGAGATGGGCAGGGCATGTGGCACGTATGGGCGAATCCAGAAATTCATATATTGTGTTAGTTGGGAGGCCGGAGGGAAAAAGACCTTTAGGGAGGCCGAGACGTAGATGGGAAGATAATATTAAAATGGATTTGAGGGAGGTGGGATATGATGATAAAGAATGGATTACTCTTGCTCAGGATAGGGATCAATGGCGGGCTTATGTGAGGGCGGCAATGAACCTCCGGGTTCCTTAAAAGCCAGTAAGTAAGTATGGTTCTAATCATAAGCAATGCAGATAGCTTGTGTTGTATAACATTTGAACTGGTGCCATGGTACGGTGTAGTAAACTATGTATATTTGCAGCCTTTGTACATATGCATGCTAAGACTGATAGATTATTATATACATGTGCAGATCAGTGAGTGTCACACTCTAGTGTATTAATGTTTTTAAAATAGCAAATAGTTAAATATATCCCTCATTCAGTAATATTTTCTGAAATATGCATGCATTTTCAAAAGTGAGTTTTGAAACTACATAGCTGTGATAACTCGCAGTTTTACGACTGTACCCTACCTACAGATAGAACCTAAAAATCCGTTCCTTGGCGGTAAGTAATTTGGAAAATTACATGTTTCGTATTTCTATACACATTAAAATTAATTTTGTTTCATTGCAGTGCTCAAGGAGTATGACTACGTGTTTGCAGAGAATGGCTTGATAGCGTATAAAGATGGCAATTTGATTGGACGTCAAGTATGATCAGTTTTTGTATTTTAAAGCTACTTGTCTTGTCTTCATTGAGTGTGAGGTTAATATAAAAATTGATAAATTGATAATACATCCATAAATTACAGTAAGAAATGATATACCACTCGTATTAAGAATACTATTCTATAAAAATTTCATTTTACATTGGTTTTTAATGTAATAGCCCATAATATTGTAATAATTGTTATTTCACATAAGTATCATAAACATTCCGAACAAGAGTTTGAAATTATATTACAATGTGAAATTATAAAATATTTCAGTCTATCCAGGACCATGTGGGAGAAAAGGCTCTTCAAACCTTCATCAATTTTTCTCTTGGCTACATGTCCAAAATTGAGTTACCAGTCAAACGCGGGACCTTTATTGAGTTCAGAACAGGTCTGGTCAACGTTTGTCCAGTTGGTAGGAGCTGTAGTCAAGCCGAACGTGAGCAGTTCTTTGAATATGATAAAGAACACAAGATAAGAGAAAAATTCGTTAAGGCACTGCAAGACGAGTTTCCAGATTTAGGGCTTGTATATTCAATAGGTAAGTACGTACTCAGGTAATTGGCTTGAAAAGATTTTTTTTTTCTCGTTGTTGGTAAGTCTATAGCATCTATTAGATGCTTTATGGTTGTGCTAACAGATGGAATTATTTGTCAACAATGTGACGCTGAAACGTGTGTTCAGGTTACTGCCCAGTGACAGTCCTGATGTATTTTATATTTTTGATGATTGGTTAATTAATATTAACCTGACACACTCGCAATCACACTCACATTCATACAAATTTCCAGATTTTAGACACCCAGGTAATTTTTCTTCAAGAAAAATTCACCGAGAGCCGAGCCCGGGAATCGAACCCGGGACCTCCAGATCTGCAAGCCAGCATGCTGAACAACTGACCACGGAGGCAGTAAAAAAAAAAAAAAAAAAAGATTATAAAATATATTGATTTTGTTTGATTCTTTACTTATGGTTGTTAACAAGTGCCTCGAGGTATTGTCAGCATCTAGAACCTTTTTAAACTCTACTAATCTGGCAGATTTAATTCTATTCTTTGGTGGCGGTACTTACAAGACATAGATATTTGATAGCCGTCCCAATCAGGGTTTAATAATCGGCCTCCTAATCAGTTATAAATGAATATTTATATTTAATTCAATAGATCTCCTAGCTAGTTCCAATGGACCCATCGACCAACAGCAGGTGTGGTCCTCCAGACATTGTGGGGGTTGTGTGTGAATGAAGTAGCCACCAAAACGTTAAAATATGGTGTTCACTTAAATCGGCTACAACTTGCCATTTTCACTCTTTGAAAAATATTGGAGTGCAAGAGGTCAAATGACTTTATTGTCAAACGCCTGCCATTAGAAAACAACAAACAACATATTTAATTCAATTTTTTCTTTCAATAGAAACCGTAGTTAGGGAGGCTATCATTGAAAAATTTATTGGAAATACAACAGACAATTTAGGCTACAACACAAATTACATTTTATATAGAATATAAATGATGATTAATTATGCAATTCGATGACTTCAGTGCAGTTGAGAATATCATCTTCAGAGTGCTGTCAGGAACTTTTAATTTCCGGAAGACTTCTAAGGACTCTCGTGGGATTGTGCCTCTAGGCCAAATCATAATTCCTATAATAGCTGTATAGTAATAGTTTTAGCTATCGTTTTAGCTAAAGCTGTTGTCATTGAAATGGCTGTATTACTGTTTAGCCAACAGTGGAGCACATTTTGAACATTTAGTTTAGTAAATTTAATTAATTGAATTTGGGGAATTGACCCAAATAAATAAATTGTTTTTTCATCATACAGCCAACTGACAATAACAACAATCCAGGTTGCCAGGTGACGATAGAAAAAAAGAGATGCGAGAATAAATAAATGAGATGTATAAACAATTGAATCTCTACATTGACCGGAGTCCCTGTTAACAATCTAGTGACAATCTAGTAGCTTTTTTTTTATTACGAAAGGTAATAGAATAACTAAGCACAATAAAATTCGTTCAGGACACTAGAAAATTCGTAATTCGTACAAATAATTTATCAGCATATCAATAACAACCTCATAAAATTACTTACAAAAAACACTCCCAAAAATAATATACACTTATGAAAAAATAAATAAATAAATAAAAAATTATTTGATTAACAATATTTTCACCCTTACAATTACACATATATATAAAAACTAAATATAAACATTTACATAAAGATAGTAAATAAACAATTGAATACTCTTTCAAATATAAATATCATAGTATAGGCACAGTCTAGTATATACAGTCGCGAAGCTCAATACGTAGTAAATATGCAAACATTAGGTAGTTGCTCACCACTAGAATCGCTAATATCGCCTCATTACAGGCAATGCAAAATAGTACCGTCACAGTCTATTGTTTCTAGCACCTTCAAAACTCAAGCTTCGTGACTGTATATAGTAGACTGTGGTATAGGCACAGTCTAGTATATTATAAAGTCACGATGCTTGAGTTTATGAGGTTACTAGAAACAATAGACTGTGCAGGTACTATTTCGCATTGTCTGTACTGAGGTGATAGTAGCGATCCTAGTGGTTAGCAACTATCTATGAATGCATATTTACTACGTATTGAGCTTCGTGACTGTATGTACTAGACTGTGGTATAGGGGTGTCATTTGAAATTTCAAAGGGTGTGGGGATGAGGTACAATTAACACTGGTTTTAAATTGCTCCTTCAGTATCTAAATTTACGTGTTTTTTTTGTTTAAGTTAAATTTAATTGAAATAAATAGTTATTTAGACTGGGAAATTTTCAAATGAAAGCCCGGTGCATGTGATATATATATATATATATATATATATATATATATATTTACCTTGGGGATTTAATTGAAGTGAATTTTTATGGCAGGCAGAATGAAGAGTCCACTGCAAGAATGATGGATGTCATTTGGAATACATTTTGCAGGAGAAGCAATTGAAAGTTTGAAATGCTTAGCGCTCAAAGCTTAACTGTGATTTTCCGATCATTACTGGACAATGAATATCAGTGTTAATGCCATATAACTCTCTATGTACATTCTACATGTCTTAAGCTATGCATTGACAGTCTCGGTTCATTTTCGACAAGAAAGTGACATCCATCATTCTTGCAGTGGACTCTTCATATATATATATTTCGTCACAATATTTCTTACCTGTAATAGTGGACCTCATGTTTTCATGTATGCGGGTGTCAGCATTAACAATCATTACCTCTTTGCAGTGCACTTTATTAAATTTACCTTATTCCTATTATGTGTATTATTTTAATGTACCGAAGTACATATGATATTTCCATGGAGATATTCTGCATCATCTTACGATGAAAGAGTAATGGAACGGAGAAAAATTCTCTCCGGCGCTGGCACTTCATGATTTAAGACGACGCTTATTCCATCGGATCCCGGCCAACTAGTCACTCATAACGAGTGCACCTCAGCACATGTGTGGACTTCGGTCTTACGTTCATAGACATCTATGACGTAGTGCAGAGGGCGGCCACTAGAGGGAACCCAAGAGTTGGAGCTTAATCTGAGACAATTCTGTCCGACGCCGGGGTGATATCCGGTGTGGCTTAGTGGATAAAGCATCAGCACGTAGAGCTGAAAACACGGGTTCAAATCCCGGCGCCGGAGAGAATTTTTCTCCGTTCCATTACTCTTTCATCGTATTATTCCTATTAGCTATCCATCCTCTTACTGCTCAGTCTATTGTCTGTTTAATATTTATCCTACCTTTTTTTTTTGCTATTCATTATATATTCTCTAGTTCACACATATCTTACTGTTTATACCAGTTCACTTCTATAGCCGATTTTTTATTCTGTTCACTATTTACTAAAACGACTTACATAATTCCTACTATTTACAATTTCATTATTCTGATGTTGATATTAATCTAATTCAGTACCATTACACAGACTACTCTTTTCTTATTCTTTTACTAGTTCATTAATATTGGTCATTCATTAACTAAAAAAAAAAAAAAAAAAACTATTCACTAGTTATTTTTTCCTAGTAAAACAGTCATAGCTTGCACTTTTATCACTCGCTTGTCTTCTGTATCGCTATCAACTCTCATATCCTCCATCATCTTGTGGGATCTTAACCTCATTACTATCTCCTCTTGCCGTTGGTAACCTTCAACTAACTGATGTTCCATCCTTGCAGTTGGAATGATTTTTTTTCCACTATTCCTGTTCTTTCCCTTGGTTTAAGTGGTTATCCTCAACTATCGGATGAATAACTATTTCTTAATAACATATATCAACATATGATTGATTATTTATTCCGTCAATATGGCTTAAGCAATGAATTACATATGAGAGAAAACTATTGATGTACTACATCCTATTTTATCTTAATACTAACGTTTTCGTCCCTAGTGGGGCATCTTCAGGTACAAGATAGAAGTATCAACTAAAATCAATTACAAACAAGTTTTGCATTTGAACACCTCAAAATCTGTGCTTCATTGGCTGGTCATGATAATATCTTTGAAAAATATTGGAGTGCAAGAGGTCAAATGACTTTATTGTCAAATGCCTGGCATTAGAAAACAACAACATTTGAAAATGCCATGACTAGAATAAAATATGACATGGTGACAATATTATCCATACCAAAATTAAATGTCCTGTCAAAATGTTAAAAAAAAAACAAATTTAATTTAAAACAATGTGAATTTACATAGTTATATAAAGTAGATCCCCTTGTATGAATGTGTCAAATATATTGTTGCCAATAAGGTGATGATCACAATAAAATCAATAAAAATACTAAAAATATACAGAATTAAAACCTTATATTATTAAATGTGGAGTCATAAAAACGTGTATAACTAATTTCATGGAGCGAGTGGAATTCTCGTTAAATGTTCAATGCTCTTGTATAACATCATGCGAGTCTAATCATCATACATGGGTTATTGAACAGAAGAAATGTGTTTTTTTGCCCATAATCAGTCTAATGAAATAAACTGCAATCCGATGACAAGTTGTTTGTATTCATTTTAATAGAGCAGTAGAACCGTATGTAGTTGTGAGCTTGGATGTTTACTTGTAATTCATTGCTTAAGCCATATTGACGGAATAAATAATCAATCATATGTTGATATATGTTATTAACACGAGGCTTAGCTGAACATATCCCAACATGAATTGTAAATTAACTATTTCTTCCCTCAGCAAAACTGACCTCTTCTCCATTGAAATCTGCCCTCTGTTTTCATTCGTTTTTCTCTTTGGTGCCTGTAATCCGAATTCAGAATGCCCTTCGTTCTTTAAGAATAACTCCAGATCATAAAATTTGCCATTCACTTTCAGCTTATCGTCGTACATTTTAGCAAAATGTCCTTTCGACCTTGCTGCTTTCATAAAGGTAGTAGCCACTTTCTTCTATTTCTAATGCCCGGTGTTTATATATATTACATGTATTTTTCTTTTTGCAGGTGGCCAGATAAGCTTCGATGTATACCCAAAAGGATGGGATAAAACGTATTGTCTCAGCCATTTAGATAATGCCAACTTTGAAGAAATTCACTTCTTCGGTGACAAGACAGATCCTGGTGGCAATGATCATCATATATACAAAGACTCACGAACGATCGGACATAAAGTGACATCTCCAGCTGACACCATGATGCAATTGAAACAACTATTGGATAATCTGAAGTGAATGTAAATGCAATATAGGCATAAAATAAGATATTCACTCATATCCAGAAAGTGAATGATTTGTTGAAATCATCAAAAATAAAAATAAATAATTGTTATTGGAAGTTGTCTTTTGAATGTTGAGCAGTGAATTTTATCTTTATATAAAATCATTCACTCATAGTTTTTGCCCAAGTGCAGGTCCTTCACCGCAATCCCAGCATTCTCCAATCTTCACTCTTTTCTGTTTTCCTCTTACTCTCCACATACAATCCATATGTCTTAATGTTGTCTGTCATGATTTCTGCCCTGAACTCTTCTCTCGTTCACTATTCCTTCCAGTGCATCTTTCAGTAGGTATTTTTTTTCTTAGCTAGTGACCCAGCCAGTTATTTTTCTCTTCCTCATCATTTTTAGCATTTTCATTTTTCACCCACTCTTTCTAGTATAACTTCAATTCTTAGTTTGTCCATTTCACACGCTCCGTTCTTCCCCATATCCACATTTTAAATGATTCCAGTCATTTCTCTTCTCTTCGTCGCAGTTTTCATGTTTCTGTCCTATACAATGCCACACACTTTGAAGTAAGATTATTTTTATTTACCGGTTCTGAGTTTTTAGAGAGAGGAGAGAAATTGAGGACCGTTTTTGCAAAACTTGCTAACTGAAAAAACTAAATCTTACAGGAGAGACAAAACACTATAGTAAGCAAGTTTTGCTGTAACTCTCACTTATAGCAGAAAGCAAGTTTTGAAAAAATGATCGCACTTTGACACACTACAATCAAGAGAAATAACCCAATTTTACTAAGATGCCTTGAACATCATGTAGAGGCCTGCCTTATGTAAACGAATCTATCAAAATCTCAAATTTGCAAATTTTGCAGTTAGCAAGTTTTGCAAAAACGGTCCTCAATTAGTATTAGACTGCTGAACAGCTTTCAGATTTGGTCTTTCAGCAGAAAATAGTTTTGTAATGTTAATTTCTTCAGTAGACGAAAAAATCTATTATCACATCTAGTATATACAGTCACGAAGCTCAATACGTAATAAATATGCATCCATAGATAGTTGCTAACCACTAGGTTTGCTAATATCGCCTCATTACAGACAATGCGAAATAGTACCTGCACAGTCTATTGTTCCTAGCACCCTCACAACTCAAGCTTCGTGACTGTGTATACTAGACTTTGCTATTATGTCAGACACTTCTTTCCGTAGTTTTTGTTTGGAATCATTAAGAGTGACATCTGGATCTTGAACAAGATTTTGTTTACTTAGATATTCAACTATAATTTCTGATTCTTCAGATGTTGCATTTTCATGAATGAGTTTTCTTCAATTGTAATATCTTTATTGTCACTAACCTGAATTTTATATGTTACATAGTGGCATGAATATGCTTGCACTTATATCCTAACATATGAGATTCCAGGCAGGTGCAGGAATATTTATGGAAACAGGTACTGCATTCTTGGCAGATAAATTTACAAGAACAGTATTTATTTTCTTTGACCTACTTTCATTAATAAAATGATTGGGCAGTAGCCAAAAAAATGAAAATAAATTCTCTAAAGAGCAAAGCCATCAGATTTACAAGAAACAGAAATAAAATAATCGCATCGTATATGTTAGTGGGTGAAACCATTCTGGAAGTTAACAAATGTAAATACCTAGGAATAACATTTAGCAGCGATCTTGGCTGGGAGAAACACATTACTAACAAAGCGGGAAAAGCATGTAGAGCGTTACACTTTGTGATGAGGGTACTAAGAAAAGGCTTTGATAAATCCAAAGAGATTGCGTATAAATCACTAGTTCGTCCAGTAATGGAATATGGTGCTGCATGTTGGGATCTTTATAGATTAGAACATATTAAGACTCTGAAAAATATTAAAAAAACGGGCTCTCAAGTGTTGTCATAATAATTCACCATTAAAATGGGACACACTCAAGGACAGGAGAACGCGAATTCGATTATGCGCACTGTTCAAAACATACAGAGGTGAACCTGGCTGGAGAGAAATAAAAAATAGGTTGCAGACGCCAAATTACTCTTCAAGGAACGACCACTCATATAAATTGATGGAAAGAAGACAGAGGACGGACATTGGAAAGTTTTCTTTTCTCAGTCGTACTATCTGGGGCTAGAATGCTTTACCTGCAGACTTACCAAATATTTAAAAATAGGCTTAAGGACTTTACTAATAGACGGTAGTATATTATACACACTATTTAAAGGGTGTAATTGATATTTTGTTATTGAAGTGTTGTGTCAGTGAAATGTGTTTTCAGTGAAGTATGTGAAGTGTGCTGTGTAAGTGAAGTGTGTTTCTGTCAGTGAAGTTTTATAGCTTATAATGGCAGTGCAAAGTATTTGAACAGTGAAATGTTTTTGAAGTGTTAGTGAAATCAGGGTAGAATCAGTGAAATGTATCCTAGTTCCATGCAGTGAGCGAGTTGTCAGCGAAATGAGTGTAATGCCGAAAGGTACTTGTGCATGTATGAACATATCATACTCGTGGGTTTTAGTTCGAACTTAGGGTTAAGATACAAATTAGATTTACTTTAAATGTTATTTTAAGTGATCGTGCTTCATTTAATTTAGGATGCTCCTTGTTATTATTATTATTGTTATTATTATTATTATTATTATTATTATTATTGGTATTATTATTAGTATTATTATTAATTTATTATTATTTGTATTTTTTATTAATTGTGTCCTTATTGAGTGTAATTAGGTACCACTGCCACCGGGTATATACCCATTTGCAGTGTGAATAAATATGTACGTACATACATACAATTATGTCAGATGAAGCTGGTACTAATCAGTGGCGGCCGCTGATCATGTTGCAGCGTTGCACAACGACCAAATTTTTCCCGTGCATTAAAATTTTGTTTATATTAAATAACTAAACAAATTTTAAGTTTCCTTCTCGCCCAATTTAAATATATACACTTTTTTTATTTATATATCATTCAAGAATTCCAGTATAAAATAATCAGAATTTATAAAATTCGTCAAATTGTGAATACTTCAGAAGTGGACGTTGTGTGGCTCAAGCTACAGCCAGATTCGTGTACGGCCGGTATTGAAGGTAGGCTCAGCTCAGAGTTCCCTATCCCAGCAGTTAACACAGCTGGTCGCGGCACAGCTCTTGCAACAACCGGAAGCAAATAGTTCTTGTATTTGCCCGTAGATTGCAGAAGTGACCATTCCGAATGGACACATTCGCTGGATGAATAGTGACTTGAGACGAAATTTTCAGATTTTCTCCGAGTCTTCGTTTCTCACGTGGTTTCTCACTTCCTGTTTCCTGACCAACGTGTAGCTAGGTGAGCACGTGGTCCAGTCGTTTTATAATCGTGTGAAATCCATTTAATCCTCTCTTAAATGTTTAGTTTTTGTTGGAATTTAAATAGTTTTATGTGAATTGTGCTGCATAATACAATTTTTTTTATTGGATGTTATATTTTCGTCAAGTTTGTGACATAGGTATGTAGGCATATAACGTTATGAATTTTGTAAGCTGTTTAAAAAACAGGAACTTTTCTGGATTTTAATGAGTTTTATGTGAAATGTGGTAGTTATCACAATTTTTATAGTGCATTGTGAAGTGATGTTTTCTTCAAGTTTGTGATATACATGCGTTTACCATTACGAATTCTGTAAATAGTTTACAAAACAAGAACTTCTCTGTACTTTGTGACGAAGAAAAATAAAAAAATTAAAGAACTTGGTAGACCATTGCCTGATCTAAATATTGTCCAGTCAGTTACTACGGGGAAAAGACAGTTCAAGGGAATTTTTAGAAAGGAAATTTGCAATAATCATGACTGGCTTTGTGGTTGTGAAGTGAAAAACGCACTGTTTTGTTTTCCGTGTATTTTGTTTGATGAGGAACAGTCGTGGACAAGAACGGGCATTACTGATATTAATCATTTAAGTACCAGCATTGGATTAAAATGTTCATGACTGATAAAGGTAACTAATTCTACCCTACTCATCACAGAAAGTGCAATACCTAGACCCAAACTTCACTAGCCGCCACTGGTACTAATCACTCTTCTCCATTTTCAGTAACAAGTTGGCTTTGCAGGCTTTCTGATGTTTGTGCCTTTTAAAGGTATGTCACACAAATTTACTTCTTATTTTCTCTTTATGGAGAATAATAAGACTTTCAAAGAGTCTGTCCCTTACTAGCTTTACTATTGCAAAGAGTGCTCTGTCTAGTTTTATTTATTTTTCCTTAACATACACATGCTTGTGTTCTGTGCATCTGTTCTATTTGTATTTATTCCAATTCTTCTTTTTGAAACAGTATGCTTAGTACTCAGATTTTTTTATGTCATAGTCCATAAAAATTTACCAAATTTTTATGTATCAGTGTCATCCAATAAAAATTTCATGAAGTTCTCAGATAGCTTCTGGAATGTCAGTTCATCTTTTCTAGTTAACGAAATACATGAACACTTCTAAACCTGAGCTTGCTTTGAAATGTCTTTTATTTTTCTTCTTAAGTTTTTCCTTCACACTTGATCCACATGTCATGTGCAAGAGAGTTGCTTTATAGAATTCATCTTGTGTGTTGTTAAAATCCCCTGTTTATTCTTAACACAGGTGAAAAAATAAAGAACGCACTGCTTTATCAGTCCTTTCCAGAACAAAGATGCATTTGGGAACTCTTGATTAATGTCGTCTATTGTCATTATTGTAGTTACTGTATTTGGAAACAATTTCCCATGCCATGGGTACCATCAGTTATAACTTTCTTTGTCCCATATTTTCTTAACATATCCTCTTGTGCTTCTATCATAAACTATAAGAACAAAATCATCTTTAAAATTTTTTCTGTTGTTGGACCTTGTGGTTTGTAATATAACACACACTCTGTATTTTGGTTTACCCAACAGCTCACCACTGTACTGAAGCCCATCATCTGCCAAATTGAATGCTGTTTAATATGAGATAAATCTTTTCTTGTAGTATACTTACTACTTACTTACTGGCTTTTAAGGAACCCGGAGGTTCACTGTCGTCCTCACATAAGCCCGCCATTGGTCCCTATCCTGAGCAAGATTAATCCAGTCTCTATCATCATATCCCACCTCCCTCAAATCCATTTTAATATTATCCTCCCATCTACGTCTCGGCCTCCCCAAAGGTCTTTTTCCCTCCGGCCTCCCAACTAACATTCTATATGCATTTATGGATTCGCCCGTACGTGCTACATGCCCTGCCCATCTCAAACGTCTGGATTTAATGTTCCTAATTATGTCAGGTGAAGAATACAATGCGTGCAGTTCTGTGTTGTTTAACTTTCTCCATTCTCCTGTAACTTCATCTCTCTTAGCCCCAGACATCTTTTCTTTGTAGTATAGGTATAGAAATAGAAGGCTGTGGAGCAGACAAAGCAGAAAGTCAGGGTAATACAGTTAGACCAAGTGAAAGAGGGCTATAATAGACAGAGGGGTTCATTTCTCTCTTTTCCTTGTTAATTTCTGCTTAACTCTTGTATTATCCACTGAGAGCTCTAAGATTGTTTTTTACCAACATACCACCACTGAATTTAGATTCCAGGAAATGGAGAATTAACATGGGTGCTCTTGGGTAAGTTGTCAGTCCTGATAAAAAAGACTTTTGAATTAATTCTGAATTCTAGACATTTCTTTCAGTTATTTATACTGCAAGAACAGCATCGTACCAAATATTACTAGAAGATAATGTGTGTGTGTCTAATGCCTACCCACTTCACTTTGCGTGATTCGGGTTCCGCATACTGCGGGTAGATGGCAGGACTGTGACCCATTTTCAAATTGCACACCACTTCAGCGGGCCACGTTATGCATGATGTGTATCTGTGAAGAGTTATGTCGTGTACTAGGGTGAGTATGTTAAGTGTTTGTGTAAGTGTAGTGTAGGGAATGGGTGAGGATAATGATAGTGAGGAAGGGAAAAGGGGAAACCCGGTGCCAGCACGTAATCTAGCCTACTGTCGAATAGCACCAAGGGGGTTGCCAGGCTTAATGGTTGTGGTCCAAGAGAACATTGTAGCCCTTATTTAATGAATATATGGAATTCTAACCCTCATTTTTAAAAGAGGGGAAGAAATCTGTTCTAAAAATGTAAGCACATGTCCTCAATTTAAAATTTCAGAATTCCTTTATATATTTAAGCAAAACTGAAGTACCGATGTACAAAAATGTCACATAAATAAAAAAAAAATTCCTTTCCTTCCTTTGCTTTTTGGCATATCACGTTCAAAAAACGCTGTTGGTATTTTGTCTATTTTTTTATATGAGAAAAAAAGTAAAAAAAAAAGTCAGAATTTTAATAGGGATGGTTACATATCAAACATTGATGCAAATATTAATATCATGAGGGAGGTGCGGAGAAGTATTTTGAGATTCCCACAATTTTTTATGCATGTGGCAATATGTGATCAGAGTCATAACTTCTGATCATATTCTAAAACTAGACGCTAAATAACATGATACTGATAATTTCTTATATTAAACTCTCATGAAGTAATAGGTCTACAGTTACCGATCCTATAGGCTACACTTCTGCAGGAAATGCTCTACTAATACCGTTAGAGCCATCGAAGCCTCAACGATATTGAATTCCGATTCAAGCAATAGTTTCGTTAGTGTTGCCCATTCAAGTATATGAGATTGGAGTGTCACAAACACGTTGCGTTACTGATAGGCAGATTCCTGACACTTCAATGAAGTTTCGGGTCCTAGTACTAGGTGGCAGTAGTGTGACTAGTAACAAATTTGGCATCGTGTGTTATTTGAATTAAGTTAAATTATTTCCGTATTTGATTATGTGCTTTATTTCCTACGAAATAGATTGATTGAATCTCAAAATTGTGACGGTAATGAGTTAAAAGTAGTATCGTTGATTGGTATGTACTTTTATAATTCTTCTGCTTCAAGCAGTAGATCCTGTCTACATTGATATGGCTACCGCTGACGTTTCCGTGAGGAGGTTAATGTGTGGGGTTATGTTTAGTGTTCAAGAAAGTTAACATAATTTTAACATTTTTCATGTGTGTAGGTATTACTTAATGTTTGTGTGTTTATTCGGATGAAATTACCTACTTATCGGGAATCAGCTAGAGGCCAATAACATTTCGAACTTCGAACGAATTTTGATATTTCAATTCGCAAGACGAGATTTTAAACCGAATTTGTAACGACTGTTTGTTGGTTTTTCGACATATTGTACATCAACATCAAGAAAGGTAAGCCATCTTTACACATTTTAAATATTATTCGTTTCATATAAACAATTTTTGTCAAGTAAATATATATCTTCTTAGATCTGGTATTAGTGCTTGGTAAGGTTATGTCACATGTTTTTATTGTTGTCATTTAAAGCAGTCGTTAATATTGTGACTATATGTAGAATAGATGAACTTTCAGGTTGTAAAATAATCCACAATGTACTAACATTTAATGTACATAACGTGCGACTCTGAAACGAAGGGGGCGGGGCACGTGTTTGGTTTGTGCCTGATGACAGAAATAGAAACTGAATTAGCCTAACAAATGTATACAATATAGTAATACAACATTGTTAACAACTAAATGAAGTTTCGAGTTTTACTGTCTAGAAGGAAAAATCCACAGTAAATCTATTTAAATGTTTATTCACCAGTTGAAGCTGGTCTAAATGTAATTGCATTATTTTTATGGAAAATGTAGTTATTATTGCATTTATAGAACCAGAGTGTGATGTAGGATGCAATGTTTGAGTTGCAGGTCGTCCTGCACACTGTGTGTAATTGCTGTCATTCTTACTGTAGCCTATATATATCTTCATATCGGTGTGTTTTGTGTGATTAAGCGTTGAAACATGAAGGGAGTTGAATGTGAACAAGCATGCTACTATAAAGATCTTATTGTTAACTGAGGAAGGAATTTTGAATTTAATCGACTTAACGTTTAAATGTCTGTTGTAATTATTATTATTTAGTAAACAGTAGGCTAACTTATTTGGGAACGAATACCATAGCAAAAATTAGAACTTCATACTATGAAGACATAACTTATAATGGGTGTATAGAGTAATTAATTTTTCAATTAAAACACATATCTGCCTTTCCTTAAACATTCTAACACTTTCATTTAAATTATGCATACAACTTATTTCCCTGTAATTATCAGTTTTCAGATACTATAGGCCTAGGCCTATATGCTTATTTTAACAGACACATTAGTTGTGGGTTTAATAGGACTAAATAGTAAAATTTAGTAGGCCTAGGCCTACATGCTTATTTTAACAGACACATTAGTTGTGGGTTTAATAGGACTAAATAGTAAAATTTAGTAGGCCTAGGCCTACATGCTTATTTTAACAGACACATTAGTTGTGGGTTTAATAGGACTAAATAGTTAAATTTATAATAAACTTTCTTAAAAACGGAAAGTTGCAGTTCTCAAAGGCTAATGTATGAGAGTTTCTGGTTGAGAACAGTAGAGGAATAGAATCTTTGGAACCAAGTGACAGTTGTCTTTCGCTTAACAAGATAGGTTATGTTATTTTTCATTGATATCTGTATCTTATTGTCATACAGAGTACTCCATCTTTTTTGTGCGCTTTCCAGGATTACATTTTACGTTTGGAAACCTGTTACCATTACCTGTTTTTTTTACAATATCGTTATTGTCACTCTTGATTATGTTACCGGTACTTTTTTTTTTCTCTTCTCTGTATATATTCACTAAATATGCTGTCCTGGGTTCGTCTCAAAGAGCGAAGAAGTATTCACTCTCTCACTTTACTCTTCAATATTCTTCAAAACTCTAACCCTAGCTACTTAGCTTCTCGTTTTCAACATTTGTCCTCATATCACGAAATAGATACTCGCTCACAACACCACATCACACTCTCCATTCCTAAACACAGAACATCCTTCTACTCTTCATCGTTCACCGTCTCTGCAGCTCATCTCTGGAACTCTCTACCACAACATGTCAGAGACTGTCGGACATTGTCTAGTTTCAAAAATAAATTAAAATTGCACTTTTTCAACTCAGATTCCTTTCAGTTATAAGCCCTTTTCTCTGCGATAGTTATGTAAAAATATAGGCTATATATTTCTTTTCCTTCCTTTCCCCTTTTTGTTCTCTTTATCAGCTGACGAATTTATCATCATAGCCTTCTATTGTGAATTTTATTTAATTTTCTTTCTTTTTTATTATTTTATTAAGATTCTATTTTGTTATATTCTTCCTTAAGTTTTCCATATTAACCATTTGTGCTAAATGAGTTGCTTTTGCTATATTCCAATGTATTTTACTTTCTTTTTTTCTATTATGGTATTATTTTCATGTTGTTTAGTGTCGATTTTATTATGCTATTATTATTTCTCTTTGTAATATGTTAGTATTCTGTTCTGTAACTTTTTTGTTAAATTTTAACTGCTTGAATACTTTGTGACCTGGTAGAGTATTGTATTGTATTGTATTTATTAACATTACATGGTATTCATACATGCTTACAGCTAGAATATGGAACAAGTAAAAAAACTTAATACTATTATAAAATCTTAATTTATAGTCACAGTCTAGATGAAATATATACAGGCGAGATTTACAATATAGTCTACTAGTACAAGACATAGTTTTAGTATCAATGTCATGAAGTGTTATTGAATGTCATGAATTCACCTACAGAATAGAAGGCGTGAGAAATTCGGTACTTCTTTAATTTGGCCCTAAATAATCTTATGTTTTGAGTTTCATTTTTTATATCGATAGGAAGGCTATTAAAAACTTTTACTGCCATATAACGCACTCCTTTTTGATAGCACGATAGACTTGCCGGTGGAGTATGAAAGTCATTTTTTTGACGTGTATTTATGCTATGAACTGTTGAATTAGTTACAAAGTTTTCACGATTACATACGAGGAAGACTATTAATGAAAAGATATACTGACAAGCCAAGAGTGTAAGAGAAGGCCCTATGGTCTTAACTCTGCCAGTATAAATAAAGAATTATTATTATTATTATTATTATTATTATTATTATTATTATTATTATTATAATATTCATTATATTCATTCAGTATTACTCAGAATTTCTCACAGTTGGTGTTGTGCCATTGATTTAATTTTTGATCTTATTTCCGTAATTTGTGAAGTTTTTGAAAAGATTGACTTTCTCCTTGATAGGCATACATATGTAATTGGGGGAGCCATGGCTCGAAAACGGACCAAAGCACCAAAGATAGAGGTAGCCAATTATATAATTCAATTATTAAGTAGTATGTTTTACGGTTCATAAACACCTACAGCTTTTAAATATGAATCTTTCAAGGATTTAACGTTGTATAGGCCTAATATTTTTTGCCTACTGTATTTCTCTTATCAGTATTGGAAGTACAGGTAGCAGTATTCCTAGAACTTGACTGTGTTCAAATACATTCATGCTGATTGATGTCTTTCAATTATTGCTGAAATATAGTAACGATTTGATCCTGGATAAGCCTGTTTATATAGTACCTTAAATGTTGTAGGTTATAAAAATTGTTGAGAATATTGACGCATTAATTCCATAAATTTACACATAAGATGGTGATGGAAATTTAATTGCCTCTTTGTCATTCCCAAATTATCGAAAATAATATGATTATGATTTGTTTAACATGCTATTCAACGGTATTTATATACGTATATAGGCTATTTATTAATTTTGTAGGCTATATTATAACTTTAACTTTGAGGCTTCTTTCTTTTTCAATAAATTTATCAGTACTTTCAGAATTTTCAAATATCTTGGAGCAACATGAAGAAATATAAATGAGGCTCGGGAGGAAATTAAACGCGGAATAAATATGGAAAATGTCTGTTATTATTCGGGTGAGAAGCTTTTGTCATCCAGTCTGCTCTCAAAAAACCTGAAAGTTAGAATTTATAAAACAGTTATATTACCAATTGTTCTATATGGTTGTGAAACTCCCACTTTGAGAGAGGAATAGAGGTTAAGGATGTTTGAGAATAAGGTGCTTAGGAAAATATTTGGAGCTAAGAGGGATGAAGTTACAGGAGAATGGTTACACAACACAGAACTGCACGCGTTGTATTCTTCATCTGACATACTTAATTAGGAACATTAAATCCAGACGTTTGAGATGGACAGGGCATGTAGTACATATGAACGAATCCAGAAATGCATATAGAGTAGGCTATTAGTTGGGAGGCCGGAGGGAAAAAGATCTTTGGGGAGCCAAGATGTGGATTTGAGGGAGGTGAGATATAGAGACTGGATTAATCTTGCTCAGGATAGGGATCGATGGCGGGCTTATATGAGGGCGGCAATAAACCTCCGGGTACCTTAAAAGCCATAAGTAAGTAAGTAACTTTCAGAATTTACAATGTCTGAAATTTCAGTAAGACTTCTGAGATAATAATGAAGTGCTTTGGGACAGAGTCTAAGCGAGACTTGTAAAGTCAAATGAAAGAAGCATATGGTTTGTGTACAGTACATCCTAATCGATTTAAAGAGAAACAGATCATTTGTATACGGTATGCGAGCTGTAGCTAATTAAAAAAAAAAAAAACATTGAAACTGTCATAACCATTGACTACTTGCGAGAAAGTACCTAGACTAGTACCAATTTGCTAAGAGAACTATAAGTTAAATGGAAAGAAAATAATACATGTATTTTAATTACGTATCCAAGGAAGTTTTTGGCACAATAAATATAATGAAAATTATAACTTAGGACCCAGTTTGATAATATAATATTGCCGACTGAACTAGATTTTTATGTATTGAATAGGAACAATGACTCTTCTTCCCTAGATATATACTTGAGCATTGATTATCCTTAAGGAAAGGGGAGCAGTGGCGGAAAGAAAACAGAAGCATGCTTTTATGTAAGCCTATAACGTTATAGGCCTAGTTTCATGTTCTGAATACTGTAATACAGGACAATAAAATGGAGCAATGGGTTTTGTTTCGTAGTTCCACACTAAGCATCGATTGTTTGCAAGGGAAAGAGGACACTGAAGGAAAGAAAACAGAAGTAGTGAGTGCTACTTTCATAATGTTGGCGTAGTATTAGGCCTTACGGCTCCGAAGTAACCTGTGGGCTGAAATATCAATTGAAGAAAACCTAATGACAGCAGAAGTTGGTTCTTGGAATTTTCACCCAAAGATAATTTCTACCTTAGTCGATTCACTTACGCGAAAATATATCCAAAGAAAATCTATCCAGTGAATATTTATCCACGATATTTATTCAGGAATGGAGGATCATATTCCTAACATAAAGTGATATTAATATGGAAGTTGAAGTATTACAGATATTTAATTTAATAAAAGCAGCTGTGTTACACTGATATGTTGTGTCGGCAGGCCCACAGATATCCAAGCCATTCTGGTCTTTTTATTCATCACACCATAAAGTTATGTTCTGCAATCGCGTTTTGAAATTATTAGTCCGTTTCTGTGGTTGTGTTAACATCCAACTCTTGAATCATCTCTTCTACACTAGGCTCTTCTTTCTGCAGTTTCTGGATCAATTAGGCCTATTGCACAATGATGGGTGGTGATTTTTAGATATAATTGTCCGTCGTTAATATTCTGCCCTGTGTGTGTGTCTATGGAGGCTTCTGCTCTCTGTTCTCTTCTGATCCCAAGCTAGAGGAAAGTCACTTAATGTGTCGTTGTCTAGTGTGTATGGTACAGAGAAAACTATTCCGTCCCTTACAGGCATTGGCGTGTAAGTTCTACAGTAGATGAGGTTGAAAGAAAATAAATGGATAAATGAATAACTGAATAATACATTATGAACATTGATTCATAATTTTCTGTCCGGATATTTTCCACCTTCCTCTTAATGTCCTCATATGATCCATATTACCTTAACGTTGTCTACCATCTGATATATTATTCTGCTCCGGACTTTTCTCCCGTTCACCATTCCTTCCAGTGCATCCTTCAGTACGCAGTTTCTTCTTTGCCATTAACTCGACCAATTCCTTTTCCTCTTCCTCTTTCAACATTATTTTTTCTTCACCTACTCTTTCCAACACAGCTTCATTTCTTATTCTGTCTGTCCACTTTACACGCCCCATTCTTCTCCATATTCACATTTCAAATGCTTCTATTCGCTTCTCGTAATGTCCATATTTCTGCCCCCATATAATGCCACACTCCATACAAAGCACTTCACTAGTCTCTTCCTTAGTTTTTTCCAGAGGTCCGCAGAAAATGCTCCTCTTTCTTCTTCTTCTTCTTCTTCTTCTTCTTATTATTATTATTATTATTATTATTATTATTCAGTTGAATAATGGTCCTAATGCTGTTACAGATGCACCTTCTAACATTTTCTATGCAAAGTCTTATAATATTTTGTTGTTGACATTTATTGAAAAAAAAAAATGGGACCATTGGTGAAATGGGCTATATTTTCAGTTAGCTGAATTACGCAGACCTTTGTGTTTGCGTTCCGTCAGAAGTCTGTGTATAAACTAAGTAGACGAGCGGGGTCCCACTTGTATTGTGTTGTTATTGACTTGTCTAGGGTGCGTAACAATGCAGGCCCAGTATGATCTGACAACCGTCTTGCAGGCAATGCTTCATTTCATATATACAAAAGATGCTTATTGAAAGCAGAAGAGAGGACTGTTCTAGAAAGAGGCAGCAAATAAACATATATATGTATTTATATAACAAAACTACAACCGCAGTTGAACAAAAGCCGCTTCATTCCGACATGTTGGCAGCACTTATATAAAAAGTAAAATTTATATTTCATGCTGGAGACGGGCTAGCTATGAAATCAAATGCGCACAAGAAAGGAACATGAAACTAAAGTTGGAAAATTCTTCAGAAGAAGACTATTGGGCGCACCACGAATAAACGGTGATTTGAAAATTAACTTCTGATAATTCAAGACGTTCTCGGGCTTCCAGTCAGGTAACAAGTTGGTGATCCACCGACGTTTCGAGAACGTTCATCTTCCTCGTCTGAAGATGAACATCCTCGAAATGTCGGTAGATCACCAACTTGTTACCTGACTGGAAGCCCTAGAACGTCTTGAATTATCACGTCGCCAGGAAAGCTTCAATAGTTATTTTAATTTCTGATGTTGACTGGGAAGGAGTCTGTCAATATGAAATTTCTGCAAAATTACATTCTCAGCAATCTGGTCTACAGTTTAAAGGGTTTATGGACTATATTAATAATAATAATAATAATAATAATAATAATAATAATAATAATAATAATAATAATAATACAGTAATATAAAATGTCAGCGTATGATATAGTTACATTTTAAATACTCTGATTGCAAGAATTGATATAATAATGTACTAGCCGTACCCGTGCGCTCCTCTGCACCCGTTAGAAATAAATATAAAATAATTACATAATTAAAATAGGACGTTTGATCCAGGGAACATTCGTGTTTGATAGAAGGATAAATCGTTTAATATGTTACTTAATTTAAATTGCATCCAAATAATTAAAATGCGATCATTTTGGTCCAGAGACATTCATTTGGTGCAATGACTATTCCTTAAACCTGTTTCTTAATTTTTATTACGTGCAACCATAGTTTAATGAAGATTGAAATCATTTAGATTTAATGTGTATACTTTATTTTACTTGTTATAGGTTTCCATTGAATTATGGTAATAACTTAATTTTAACCCTTGTTTTCTACGTATTCAGTAAATGGCGCTTGGCCCACTATGGTTGTGAACCCTTCAAATAACTTTAATTATATTATATAATATTACATATTATATTATATTAGGCCTATATTATATTATATTATATTATATTATATTATATTATATATCATATCAGAAGTTACTGTAATAACATTATAGTATTATGTCAATCTAGAGAAACTACACTTTCCAATGGTGAAATAATAATTAATTATACAAATCGGTTAATTTAGCTTCCGATATTACTTCATACAAACACAGAAACATTCTCTGTAGGCTATCTTTCATAGCTTTCGATTGTTGCTGCCCAAGGCCCCTTATAGACGAAGTCAATTGTTTTTTAATTCATTACACGGCCTTAGATGGCAGTTATTTCAATTTTAAAACTCATTTATCTCATTAAATATCAGTCCTGTCAAAATTTTTCAAGGAATAAAACTTATCGCAAATTATTTTTAAAGAAACTTTTGTTATGTAACATTTTTCACAAAAATCGATAATAAGCGAGATATTTCGATTTATTTAATTCAGGCCCCCTTATAACCCCCCTTTTAAATAATGTATTTTGAATGCAATATGGCCTAAAATCTAAGTTACAACGAACTTAATTTATATTCCAATTTTAATCGAAATCGGTTCAGTCATTATCGCATGAAAAGGTAACAAACATACAGACAGACAGACAGACAGACAGACATACAAACAAAAATGTCAACAAAGCGATTTTCGGTTTCAGGGTGGTTAATTGTATATGTTAGGACCAATTATTTTTGGAAAATGGAAAATTACCAGAAAAATTTCGGCTACAGATTTATTATTAGTATAGATAGATGATATTATGACAAGGTTCTTCTTCCGTTTATCTTTTATCCCGAGGGAAGACCTGGTATTCAGTTTTACAGAAGGCCGACTGTAGCCTACTTGAGCTCTTTCACCTGACTGAGACTAGAAGGAAAATGAAACTTTTTCATGACTAGTGTACGCACACTGCATAAGACATCGCCTAATAAAGAGAAGGAAACGTTTATAGATAAGAATGTGCATACAGTTATATATTTGGACAAAGAATGAAGTTGGCCAACGCCTTTTTCAATAAATGACAGGTCTCTGATGATTCATTGTTTCCTGCAGTTTTGAGTACACCTTGCGATATGAATTGGGCCTTTCCATATCAGATGAGGATAACTGCGACTTAGATCTGTTAGCTACGGCTCGATTTCTGGCAGATTGGTTGCGGACAATGTGGTTGTGTGACAGACTTTCTCCGAATACAGTGTTTTTCCCTACCATTCTTTATCAGCCATTTCGGCCGTACGTTTTACACGCGAATAATTAATTGCCCGCCTAATAGATTCGAGTAAGATCCTTATTTAGTAGTTTTACTCAAATATATAGCGCAAATCCGAAATGTAACCTATAGGTGTTAGCCTTTCGGAAACATTTTCTTTACTATTATTATTATTATTATTATTATTATTATTATTATTATTATTATTCCTGTCTACTGTAAGGGAATTTTACTTGAAGCAAGTAAGGAAATAGCTTTGAAAGTAAATTTCCCATCCCCCAAAAAAACAAAGTATATGATTATGACTTGGGACCAGAACGTAGTACGAAAATAAAATATAAAAATAGGA
This sequence comes from Periplaneta americana, assembly GCF_040183065.1. Classification (NCBI taxonomy): domain Eukaryota; kingdom Metazoa; phylum Arthropoda; class Insecta; order Blattodea; family Blattidae; genus Periplaneta; species Periplaneta americana. Next base: position 176,209,863 of record NC_091122.1, read on the forward strand.
AATTTATCGAATTTGAAAAGGTGGAGAAATTCAGATACCTTGGAGCAATAACAAATATTAATGACACGGAAATTAAACCCAGAATAAATATGGGAAATGCCTGTTAGAATTTATAAAACAGTTATATTACCGGTTGTTCTGTATGGTTGTGAAACTTAGACTCTCAGAGAGAGGTACAGAGGTTAAGGGTGTTCAAGATGAAGGTGCTTAGGAAAATATTTAGGGTTAAGAGGGATAAAGTTACAGAAGAATGGAGAAAGTTACACAACACACAACTGTATGCATTGTATTCTTTACCTGACATAATTAGGAACATTAAATCCAGACTTTTTTTATTGGGTTATTTTACGACGCTGTATCAACAACTAGGTTATTTAGCGTCTGAATGATATGAAGGTGATAATGCCGGTGAAATGAGTCCGGGGTCCAGCACTGAAAGTTACCCAGCATTTGCTCCTATTGGGTTGAGGGAAAACCCCGGAAAAAACCTCAACCAGGTAACTTGCCCCGACCGGGATTCGAACCCGGGCCACCTGGTTTCGCAGCCAGACGCGCTGACCGTTACCCCACAGGTGTGGACCAAATAAATCCAGACGTTTGAGATGGGCAGAGCATGTATTGCGTATGGATGAATCCAGAAGTGCATAAAGAATGTTATTTGGAAGACCTGAGGGGGAAAGATCTTTGGAGAGGCTGAGACGTAGACGGGAGGATAATATTAAAATGGATTTGAGGGAGGTGGGAAATGATTGTAGGGACTGAATGAATCTTGCTCAGGATAGGGAGCGTTGGCTCGCTAATGTGAGGGCGGCAATGAATGTCCGTGTTCCTTAAAAGCCATTTGTAAGAAAGTAAGGCCTATCTAGAGTTTTTCGTGCTTTCATAGGAATGTAAAGTGACATCAGAATTTTCTCCTTGTATTTTTAACTATGTCCTGATTGTACCTATGTAGTGTAAAATATTACCATGGTAACTAAAACTTACAATTAAACAAAGCCTGCATGGTATAGTCAAAAACAAGGTACAATAAAAATGTAAAGAGGAAGTTTTTGTTGTCACTGTAAATTGCGTAATTATTGAAATATCCTTGCGTATAGTGTTCGGAAAAGGACCTCAATCCATATGCTTTTAAGTTTACAAAATAAGTATGTTAAAAGTGGTGTCCTTTAGTTTGGTCTCAGGTTCGAACCCGTTTCATGACACCTGAAGCTAACTTATGTTCAATATATCGCACTTTTTGCGTTAGCTTTCAGTTCTTTTAGTGCATGGTGATTGTTTTGAAGCACTATACTTCTTCTTGGCTTTTAAGGAACCCGGAGGTTCATTGCCGCCCTCACATAAGCCCGCCATTGATCCCTATCCTGAGAAAGATTAATCCAGTCTCTACCATCATATCCCACCTCCCTCAAATCCATTTTAATATTATCTTCCCATCTACGTCTCGGCCTCCCCAAAGGTCTTTTTCCCGCCGGCTTCCCAACTAACACTCTATATGCATTTCTGGATTCGCCCATACGTGCTACATGCCCTGCTCATCTCAAACGTCTGGATTTAATGTTCCTAATGATGTCAGGTGAAGAATACAATGCGTGCAGTTCTGCGTTGTGTAACTTTCTCCATTCTCCTGTAACTTCATCCCTCATAGCTCCAAATATTTTCCTAAGAATCTTATTCTCAAACATCCTTAATCTCTGTTCCTCTCTCAAAATGAGAGCTATACGTTTTAAAAAAACTTGAATAAGATCTGGTGATCTTGGTGCCCACATATCTTTAGAGAACAAGCGATCATCGATGAATTTCTGCAACGTGATCATTAGCAGGTGACGTCATCTAACTGAAACCAATGACGATGGCCGGCTTAGGTTCTTTCGCTCTTGCACAATCGAATTGTCACGAAATTTACCATTTGAACGCGATGTTTTGTCTTGTTAAAAACTGCAAATAGAGGAAACTCCAGCCGAAACTTGTGTTGCGCACGTTTATAAAATTTATGCGCGAAATAAATTTTAGCGGTGAACACGCGTTCGTTCTTGGAAAACAATATATACAACGCAATATGCAAAATTGTACAGGGACATCATTTTATTTTTACTAACATTTTTAATATTAACCTAGCTATACCTTTCAATTAACGATTGAAACCGGAAACACCGTTTGCTACCCTTTCCACGACGGAGTTCGATGATACTGGCGTAAAATACAAATCACTTTACTAGGTATAGGAGGGAAGAAAAGTGGTTCATCCATTTACGTAAACTAGGAAATATCGCAATTTTGAGTTTGATAATTTTCATTAGGTTTTTGTTTAATCAAAATACAGTACTGTATTAACACTTAGTGTTTTACACACGAATTGAGCTATCCATTCGGAAGTATTAATTATGCAGTGTATCACATTAGCGTACTATATAGAGAATGCAGTTAAATTGAAAAATAATTATAATATGGATATTTAAACACATTTTAGAAATTGGTGGCCGTTCATTTCGATACAGGCTTCAGTTCTTTTGTGCACATTATCGCACTATAGACTATTGTACCTAATTCCAATTACCAGTTTCGTCCTTCGTACGAGTAACTCATGTTGAAATAATTCTGTACCTACTTTATAAAAGAGTACTTTACGTACTGTAAATTCAATCTTCACTTCTGCCCGATCTGAAAAGATAAAATCACTCAGAAATGCTATCTACTGTCCGTCCAAGTGGTTATGTCGCAGGGTTGTAGAAAAGGGGGGGGAAATCACGCGACAGTTAATTACTTAAGGAGGCCCTTTTATTTAAGTTATTTTAAACACTTGAATAATATTACGTAGACGTCCAATTCCTAACAGAAATTAATGTTTTCAGAAAAGAGCTAAGATAGCCCAGCTACTAGACTTTACAAAGGGGCGAACAGAAGCAGGTGGGGGAAACCGGGATGCGACACAGGGAAACGAACGACAGTACCCGTACGAAAATATGATTCAATATTGAAAGCTCTTTCGTCACTGGAAAACGCGAACATATTTCTGAAACGTACTATACTCAGTAACTCAGTACTGCTTACGCGCCCTCGGCTCTGTGTCGTGAACGGTTGGAAGTTTACTAGTAGAAGGGGTGGGAGTGAAGTACATTCCAAAACTCAGGTACAATAAAAATTGAAGTAAAAATGATGTCCCTGTATAATTGAAGGAAAGTAGTCCTGCCAAGATAATTTCAACTGCGCTCAAAGGCAACGAGTGCCAACATGCTCATGATTTGACTTGTACTTGCACGTAAGTTCTACAGTCTTCAAAATATGGACTTGGGTTTTTTTAACACTCTGTATGAACACTTAGTTTACTTTGAGTTTTTTTTTCATGTAAACCTATTTCCACAATCATTTATTTACAGATGTAGCACTTCTATTTGCATTTTATTGATGTTAGTGATGCATACGTAGTTATCTTCCTCTTATTTTATGAGTAACCTACTGTAGTTTTTTGGTTCGTGTCTCCTCCTCCATTCGTTATATGCCTCCGTACCATTGGAATGATTTATTTTATAGCTTCACAGTTCATAATGTAGAGCAGACTTGGCTATTTTCGTGATACTAAGGTTTTGGTGCAAAAATAGGGTTCAGATTAAAAAAAAATAGTGTTTTTAATGTACCTAAATTTTTAGATTTCAGGAAGTTACAGATCAGCATTTTTACCTCAAATAAATTTATATAATACAATAAAAATTAAAAACCATGGAAATATTTTGCGATAAATATAAAAATCATGGAAACGTTTTGCCACACTATAAAAATAAGAATCATGGAAATATTTTGCGATACCTACTATAAAAATAAAAACCTTTAAATTTTTTGCGGTACTATAAAATAAAAACCATGGAAACGTTTTGCGATACTATAAAAATAAAAACCAGGAAACGTTTTGCTATACTATAAATATAGAAACCATGGAAATGTTTTGCGATACTATAAAAATAAAAACCATGGAAACGTTTTGCTATACTATAAAAATAAAAACCTTTACATTTTTTGCGGTACTATAAGATAAAAACCATGGAAACGTTTTGCGATACTATAAAAATAAAAACCATGGAAATGTTTTGCGATACTATAAAAATTGAAACCATGGAAACGTTTTGCTATACTATAAAAATAAAAATCATGGAAATGTTTTGCGATACTATAAAAATAAAAACCATGGAAATGTTTTGCGATACTGTAAAAATGAAAATCATGGAAACGTTTTGCGATACTATAAAAATAAAAACCATGGAAACGTTTTGCGATACTATAAAAATAAAACCGAGGAAACGTTTTGCTATACTATAAATATAGAAACCATGGAAATGTTTTGCGATACTATAAAAATAAAAACCATGGAAACGTTTTGCTATACTATAAAAATAAAAACCTTTACATTTTTTGCGGTACTATAAGATAAAAACCATGGAAACGTTTTGCGATACTATAAAAATATAAACCATGGAAATGTTTTGCGATACTATAAAAATTGAAACCATGGAAACGTTTTGCTATACTATAAAAATAAAAATCATGGAAATGTTTTGCGATACCATAAAAATAAAAACCATGGAAATGTTTTGCGATACTGTAAAAATGAAAATCATGGAAACGTTTTGCGATACTATAAAAATAAAAACCATGGAAACGTTTTGCGATACTATAAAAATAAAACCCAGGAAACGTTTTGCGATAATATAAAAATAAAAACCATGGAAATGTTTTGCGATACTATAAAAATAAAAACCATGGAAACGTTTTGCTATACTATAAAAATAAAAACCATGGAAATGTTTTGCGATAATATAATAATAAAAACTACGGAAACATTTTGCGATACTATAAAAATAAAAACCATGGAAATGTTTTGCGATACTATAAAAATAAAAACCATGGAAATATTTTGTCATACTGTAAAAATGAAAATCATGGAAACATTTTGCGATACTATAAAAATAAAAACCATAGAAACGTTTTGCGATACTATAAAAATAAAAACCATGGAAATGTTTTGCGATACTATAAACATGAAAACCATGGAAATGTTTTGCGATACTGTAAAAATAAAAACCATGGAAACGTTTTGCGATACTATAAAAATAAAAACCATGGAAATGTTTTGCGATACTATAAAAATTGAAACCATGGAAACGTTTTGCTATACTATAAAAATAAAAATCATGGAAATGTTTTGCGATACTATAAAAATAAAAACCATGGAAATGTTTTGCGATACTGTAAAAATGAAAATCATGGAAACGTTTTGCGATACTATAAAAATAAAAAGCATGGAAACGTTTTCCGATACTATAAAAATAAAACCCAGGAAACGTTTTGCGATAATATAAAAATAAAAACCATGGAAATGTTTTGCGATACTATAAAAATAAAAACCATGGAAACGTTTTGCTATACTATAAAAATAAAAACCATGGAAATGTTTTGCGATAATATAATAATAAAAAATTACGGAAACATTTTGCGATACTATAAAAATTAAAACCATGGAAATGTTTTGCGATACTATAAAAATAAAAACCATGGAAATGTTTTGTGATACTGTAAAAATGAAAATCATGGAAACATTTTGCGATACTATAAAAATAAAAACCATAGAAACGTTTTGCGATACTATAAAAATAAAAACCATGGAAATGTTTTGCGATACTATAAAAATGAAAACCATGGAATTGTTTTGCGATACTGTAAAAATAAAAACCATGGAAACGTTTTGCGATACTATAAAAATAAAAACCATGTAAATGTTTTGCGATACTATAAAAATAAAAACCATGGAAACGTTTTGCGATACTATAAAAATAAAAAAAAAATCATGGAAATGTTTTGCGATACTATAAAAATAAAAACCATGGAAACGTTTTGCGATACTATAAAAATAAAAACCATGGAAATGTTTTGCGATACTATAAAAATAAGAACCATGGAAACGTCTTGCGATACTATAAAAATAAAAACCATGGAAATGTTTTGCGATACTATAAAAATAAAAACCATGGAAATGTTTTGCGATATTATAAAACTAAAAATCATGGAAATATTTTGCGATACTATAAAAATGAAAACTATGGAAACGTTTTGCGATACTATAAAAATAAAAACCATGGAAATGTTTTGCGATACTATAAAAATAAAAACCATGGAAACGTTTTGCGATATTATAAAACTAAAAATCATGAAAATGTTTTGCGATACTATAAAAATTAAAACTATGGAAACGTCTTGCGATACTATAAAAATAAAAACCATGGAAATGTTTTGCGATATTATAAAACTAAAAATCATGGAAATGTTTTGCGATACTATAAAAATGAAAACTATGGAAACGTTTTGCGATACTATAAAAATAAAAACCATGGAAATGTTTTGCGATACTATAAAAATGAAAACTATGGAAACGTTTTGCGGTACTATAAAAATAAAAACCATGGAAATGTTTTGCGATACTATAAAAATAAAAACCATGGAAATGTTTTGCGATATTATAAAACTAAAAATCGTGGAAATGTTTTGTGATACTATAAAAATGAAAACTATGGAAACGTTTTGCGATATTATAAAAGTAAAAATCATGGAAATGTTTTGCGATACTATAAAAATGAAAACTATGGAAACGTTTTGCGATACTATAAAAATAAAAACCATGGAAATGTTTTGCGATATTATAAATCTAAAAATCATGAAAATGTTTTGCGATATTATAAAACTAAAAATCATGGAAATGTTTTGCGATACTATAAAAATGAAAACTGTGGAAATGTTTTGCGATATTATAAAAGTAAAAATCATGGAAATGTTTTGCGGTACTATAAAAATGAAAACTGTGGAAACGTTTTGCGATACCATAAAAATAAAAACCATGGAAATGTTTTGCGATACTATAAAAATGAAAACTATGGAAACGTTTTGCGATACTATAAAAATAAAAACCATGGAAATGTTTTGCGATACTATAAAAATGAAAACTATGGAAACGTTTGCGATACTATAAAAATAAAAACCATGGAAATGTTCTGCGATATTATAAAACTAAAAATGATGGAAATGTTTTGCGATATTATAAAAATAAAAACCATGGAAATGTTTTGCGATACTATAAAAATGAAAACTATGGAAACGTTTTGCGATACTATAAAAATAAAAACCATGGAAATGTTTTGCGATATTATAAAACTAAAAATCATGGAAATGTTTTGCGATACTATAAAAATGAAAACTGTGGAAACGTTTTGCGATACCATAAAAATAAAAACCATGGAAATGTTTTGCGATACTATAAAAATAAAAACCATGGAAATGTTTTGCGATACTGTAAAGATAAAAACCAATCAATGACCAGAACGCCGGTGACTAAAATGTAATCGGTGACAAGAAAGTATGATGACGACATCTCCGGTGACGAGAATTCCTACTTTCCATGCAAAAGCCGCGGATGGTACTCTTTTTCATTAATTGATTGCTCAGAAGATCCTGAAGAGCCATAGACATGTGATATCCCTAATTTATTTAATGTTCACGATCTCTTACACATTCTACCTTGAAAACTGAATTTTGATGTAGAATTCTGAGAAAATTTGCCAAACTCTCCACGTCGTAAGGAAGGTCGCGTTATTCGGATGAAAGATCGGCTGAAGTTACGAGAATAATGAAGTCTCTGTGATGAATTTTGAATCAGATTTTCCACTCGCTTGGCAAACAGAGGAGTTACGAAACTTGTTTCTCTTGAATTATAACTGAAGTTGAACTTCTCCTATATCTTCTTTCTTTGTTTATCAGATTTCCTTACTTAAAAGTGCACCGATTTTACAGTCCAATTTAAATATTACATTATTTAGTAAGTTTAGATTTTATATAGTGCTTCTTAGATTTCAGATATTTTTTGTTATAATCTTACTTTTTGTAGCTTGGGCGTTGAAGTTAATTCCGTTTGCGTGCTCGAATTCCACAATACTAAGGGATAGCTTATAAATTAATTAAAACTCGATCTTTTCATTCCATTATCTCTCAATTCCGACTGCATTTCCCGAAGTCGCGGTTCGGAATGCAAGATGACGATGCAAGTCACAGCGAAATTGAGGAAATCTCTCTGATTGCGTGTAATGCCTATAACCTATAGGAATTAGGTCAGTGGAATTAGGATAAATTAAATTTGCTGTAAGGGTGAATATTCGATCCCTCTAATACAACACACGAGAAAAAAAATGTACTTAAATAGTTGAAAATAACGTCAAAATTGTAGCACACCACTCCAAAGACAATATATGATCACTGCGAAAGCTATAGTTATGTTCAACTCGCTCAAAATACAGGGTGGACCGCTCCAATGTACCTACAGTAATTTCAATTGTATGTGACTGGTAAACGGTTGAAGATAGAAACCTACAGTAACGTTTGTATGAAAGGAAAACTCAACAAGTTTCGATATGCACATCACCATATCTCTACGTGAGCTCCAGCTGTCACTGTGACGATATCGAGGCGATGAACGATTTCCTGCCAAGCACATTGGAGCATGTCTTCTGGAATGCTCTCAATAGCCTCTATGATGCGCTCCAGAAGATCACGAAGGTCTCTGACTGGGGTGACTCTTTGACGTAGCCCCAGAGAAAGAAATCGAGCGGTGTTAAATCCGGAGATCTCGGGGGCCAAGCGATCGGCCCTCCCCTACCAATCCAACGGCCAGGGAACACGTTGTCTAAAGTCAATGTGGAGGAGCGCCATCTTGCTGGGAAAGGATGTTAGGCTGCAGGTGTTCAATTTGTGGAAAGAGGAATTGCTCCAGCATGTCAAAATATATGGTACCACACACAGTTTTCTCGGCGAAGAAAAACGGTCCAATGACCTGCTGCTGTGACAAACCGCACCACATATTTAACTTGGGACTATCACGATCGTGCTCTTTTATAGCGTGAGGATTCTGCGATCCCCAGATCCGCCCATTATGCCGGTTTACTTTACCTGGCACGTGGAACGTGGCTTCGTCTGAGAAGAAAATCTTGGACATAAAATCAGGATCAGTACCGAGACGGTCTAGCATCGTATTGGCGAATTCCACTCGTTTGGTTTATCATCCGGCTCCAGACGTTGCATTGACTGCACTTTGTATGCGTACAGTTTGAGACGTTTGTGGACAATTCGTTGCAATATTGATTTTGGTACTTGAAGTTCCCGCGAAGATCTTCTTAATGACTTCCGCGGGCTTCGCTCATACGCGGCTTGAACATTTGCAACCAACACCATGCTTCTTCAACACCGATCCTGTAGCTAAAAATGTATCGTGCCACTTCTTAATGCTTTTAGCAGTTGGAGCATCATGGTTAAATACTCGCCGATACTCCCTTTGAACTCTAACAATTGATTTAAACTCCGCATACCACAACACAGTTTGCGCTTTCATCTGCGGTGTCGCCATTTTAACAATCGATACAATCTACGAAAAGAAACTACGCGCACCGTCTACCGACAGGATTCGAAACTTGTTGAGTTTTCCTTTCATATAAACGTTACCGTAAGGTTCTATCTTGAACCGTTCACCAGTCACATACAATTGAAATTAGATACATTCGAGCGGTCCACTCTGTACTTTCGTTTCTTATATACCCGACCGATGATTCGCAGACATTTTCATACAAAATCATCACATAACCCAGTGATACCACCATTGTGTGATTCACGGACATTTTTCCCAAACCAAATTTCCCAATGCAACACTTTTCCCCAGCTGATTGTCCCTAATAAATTATACTTTCTTGCAAACTGCTGAAGAATTACAGTAGGGGAGACTGTTGTACCTTTAGCATAGTGTACCTTTGAACATTTTTTGTTTTTTAATTTTTGCTGCAACCTGGAGGACTCAAAATGAAGTAGATTGTAGAGAAAGCCGCTAAGTAGTTTCAGTTTGATTTATTGCAAAGTGTGAGTTCCGTGGACAAAAGAATTTTTTTAGTACCAAAAATAAACATTTCGTTCATTGATTACGTTTTCTAACACAAAACCAGATTGTATTTGTTAATATCTATCAAGTACGATGTGTTCCCTATCATCTGGTGAGTAATAACATATTTTAATTTCCATGATTTATTTGACTCTCTTATTTTTCGGAGCCATATTTGTTTAAACGTGCACCCTCTTGTACTTTCGAACACAAAACATCTTGTACCATGGAATATGTTCCAAATTACATGATACTATCGGATTTTGTTTTTCTTTTATTTTAAGGTCATGTCACGAAGTAAGTCTAGAATTAAAGAGGCCCCCAATTGATCCGGATGCCTTGAAGAAAGCTGTTTAAGCAGTTATTGCTCCTCCAGGAAATAAAATCTCAATCAGAGAAGCCTGCACTGGTTTATGATTGAAAATACATTTTAAATATGATTGTCAGTTATTACAGCTATATTTCCCACCTATATTCCGTGTGTTCCAACTTACAAGAGGATATGTTCCAAGGTACATGAACCTGTTGTACCTTTGAACACATTACATATCCCTTCATTTTATTTTTTCCATCCTTAATGGATCTGTAAAACAGGAAAATACATACAGGAAGTTGTAAATGAATCTTCAGTAATTATTTCAAGCATTTTTTCATTTAAAAATTTCATTTCCCAAAATTAAAAAAAAAATAAAATGTGAAAAGTGTTTAAAGGTACAACAGTTTCCCCTACACACTGAGATTCATCCTCAAGTTATCCATCACAAATGACTGACGATTATCGTGGAACACTGCCTTGTACTGGGAAAAAGAGCGCCCTGGCCATTGAGAAACAACATTCATTCCCTACAGACATGTTCATGATTGGAAACGAAAACAGAGGCTGCTGTTGTTTATGAAATTATAATTTCTTCCTGAATCAGCGTTATGATAATTTACAAGGCACTCCTAAATGACACATTAATGTTTATGTGTGTTAGTTACAGTTTTTAGTTTTTTTTTTATTTTAGTAGGTTATTTTACGACGCTTTTTCAACATCTTAGGTTATTTAGCGTTTGAATGAGATGAAGGTGATAATGCCGGTGAAATGAGTCCGGGATCCAGCATCGAAAGTTACCCAGCATTTGCTCATCTTGGGTTGAGGGAAAGCCCCAGAAAAAACCTCAACCAGGTAACTTGTCCCGACGGGGAATCGAACCCGGGCCACCTGGTTTCGCGGCCAGACGCGCTGACCGTTACTCCACAGGTGTGGACTCAGTTTTTAGTGGTTTCAGCTCTTATCGCTCGTGGTGAGAGAGCAGACTGCAGTCCCATAGGTCCACAGATAGGCTATTCAGAGAAACATTTTCCAACTGTCACGTCTAAGCAACTGCATTGAACATTCAGGCGGTGATTAATCTAAAATGGGGCTTTTGCCGAAAATTATTTGATGAAAATTTAATTTTTATTTGTTTTATGTGAATATCTGATAATATGTACTTACATAAAAAATGTCAAAATATGTTTTTATGTGAAATAAAATTTAAAATACACTCCCAGGTGACCTTGTCCAAAACTTAAAATACAGTTACGAATTTCTATTACAGTGCAAATAAAATATTTATTTACCTAAGAACCCTAGCACTAGGCCTAGTAATAATATTCATAGTGTTACTACACAAAATATATAATAGATATTTAAATGAGTACTTACAAGGTTGTGCTATTTCTGTAGTTAATAGACCATTATTCTTGGTAGTGGGATGCTAATTTTCCTGTATAATTCAACAGTCTCTAATATATCTAGATACTTGGAAATTTATGTCATAGAAAAGTTTTAGCTTGCATGGAAACACGTAAACTAACATTGTTCATAAATGATTCTCAGATATCTTCTTTAAAGACCTTGAATAAAGAAAGAAATTAAGTCTGGAATAGAAACTGTCACACTTTATACCACAAATCGTCTTATAATGAAACTTAGTACATGAGTAGGGATGTTTCTTCCATGCTGTTTTTTACTAGTGTTCTTCAATCTCATTTAATTACTTATTTAGCATACAACTTTTGTAAGTTTAATGCACGTACTTCTTGATATGGATAACTAAAACTTGTAACATTTTCGCTGTTTCTTACCCCCGACCTCTAATTTAAGATACATGGATCTCCTTTTTTACTGTCTTAATTTGTGATCTCAAGACTTTTGATTTTCCGAGTGACTTAATTTTTTTAAATATTTTGTGGTGCCTATTTATTCACACACAGTATGGGTGACTTTATTTTTTTAAATGTTTTGTGGTGCCTATTTATTCACACACAGGATGGGTGACTTTATTTTTTTAAATGTTTTGTGGTGCCTATTTATTCACACACAGGATGGATGACTTTATTTTTTAAATGTTTTGTGGTGCCTATTTATTCACACACAGGATGGGTGACTTTATTTTTTAAATGTTTTGTGGTGCCTATTTATTCACACACAGTATGGGTGACTTTATTTTTTTAAATGTTTTGTGGTGCCTATTTATTCACACACGGGATGGGTGACTTTATTTTTTTTAATGTTTTGTGGTGCCTATTTATTCACACACAGGATGGGTGACTTTATTTTTTAAATGTTTTGTGGTGCCTATTTATTCACACACAGGATGGGTGACTTTATTTTTTTTAATGTTTTGTGGTGCCTATTTATTCACACACAGTATGGGTGACTTTATTTTTTTTAATGTTTTGTGGTGCCTATTTATTCACACACAGGATGGGTGACTTTATTTTTTAAATGTTCTGTGGTGCCTATTTATTCACACACAGTATGGGTGACTTTATTTTTTAAATGTTTTGTGGTGCCTATTTATTCACACACAGTATGGGTGACTTTATTTTTTTAAATGTTTTGTGGTGCCTATTTATTCACACACAGGATGGGTGACTTTATTTTTTTTAATGTTTTGTGGTGCCTATTTATTCACACACAGGATGGGTGACTTTATTTTTTAAATGTTTTGTGGTGCCTATTTATTCACACACAGTATGGGTGACTTTATTTTTTTAAATGTTTTTTGGTGCCTATTTATTCACACACAGGATTGGTGACTTTATTTTTTTTAATGTTTTGTGGTGCCTATTTATTCACACACAGGATGGGTGACTTTATTTTTTTAAATGTTTTGTGGTGCCTATTTATTCACACACAGGATGGGTGACTTTATTTTTTAAATGTTTTGTGGTGCCTATTTATTCACACACAGTATGGGTGACTTTATTTTTTTTTAATGTTTTGTGGTGCCTATTTATTCACACACAGGATGGGAGATTCTTACACAAATTTCTGTACACACGTACAGTAAGTGCCGGTAGAATACTGTAGGCCTAATTATTGTTAAAATGTACAAAGCATTTTATGATTCCTTTGATGGTACAGACCTGTAATCTTTGTAAGAATTTACAGTAATGTATTTTGCACGACGAGTGTAAAAAGTCATATGTTCGAAATGTGAAATAACACCGAAATTAAACAAATTTGTATACTAAAATTTAAGATTTTTATTCACTATAAAATAGGATCTCTAGATATTTTAGTTAATACTTCTCTCTACCAAAGTTCCTGAAAATTCAAATTACATGAAAATATGTTGAACCATTCGTATAATCAAATACATGGGCTATAATGTCATAAGCAGGTATCGCATTTTCTTTCCCAAACAAGTTACGAAAGTTATCGGTTAGTATACCCTGGAGTTTTAGGGTTCAAACTCTGAGCCTAAATGTTTAAGTCAGGACGCTACGAAAGGTATAACCCAGTTCGGTACATAATAATAATAATAATAATAATAATAATAATAATAATAATAATACTAATAATAATAATAATACTAATAGTAGTAGTAGTAATAGTAATAATAATAGTAATGATACTAATAGTAATAATAATAATAGTGATAATAATAATAATAATAATAATAATAATAATAATAATAATAATAATAATAATAATAATAACGGAGCATGACAACAGTAAGTAGGATTGCTACTAAATTGAAATGGTTTGTACAGCTACTTTTTAACCATATAAACGCACTAACACTGCGAAAAACTAGTCCTGTACAAAATATTAGTGCCACATATGACAGAAAATATAATTACATCGATGATAATACTGAACTAGTATATACAATTACCGTATTGGTCCGAATATAAGCCGCACTTTTTATTCAAATTTCAAACTCGAAAAGTTGGGGTGCGGCTTATTTGCGCGGCCGATAAATTTAAACTTGAAATGTGGCGCATGTTGCTACCGGTAATTTTATATCAACTTCCAGAGGCACGTCATTGAATTGCGTCAGCGCCACTCTTACCCATTACACCAGATCGGCAATGCCGACGAGACGCCCGTATTTTGGGACATGCCGAGCAATATGACAGTTGACAATAAAGGGGCGAAAAGCATATCATTGAGAACAACTGGAAATGAAAAACAAAGTATCACTGTGATGCTGGCGGTTACGGCAGATGGAGGAAAACTGCCTCCGTACGTTATTCTGAAGCGTAAAACTATGCCCAAGGAGAATTTACCTAAGGGATTAGTGATTCGTTGCCAAGAGAAAGGATGGATGACAACCGAAGTAATGGTGGACTGGCTAGCTACGGTTTGGAATCGCAGACCAGGTGCGCTGCTCTGTAAGAGGGCTATGTTAGTATTGGATGCCTTTAAAGGTCACCTCACACTCGAAGTAAAGAAGAAAATTACTGCATTGAAGACAGACCTAGTCGTCATACCTGGAGGTATGACATCAAAATTGCAGGTGCTTGATGTCGTCGTGAACAAGCCTTTTAAAGACCAACTCCGAAAACAGTTTTCGGATTGGCTTCTAGAAGGGGGTCATGCATTCACTCCATCTGGGAAGATCAAGAAGCCATCTGTCAGCCTTATGTGTGAGTGGATTCTCTCTTCATGGCACACGATATCACCAGATTCAATCATCAAAAGCTTCAAGAAATGCTGCGTGTCTAATGCTCTGGATGGCAGTGAGGACGACGTACTTTGGGCGGAGAGTGATGAACAAAGTGACAGTGATGAAACAAATACCGGTACCGGTAGTAGTGAAGTCAGAAGTGACATTGGAGAAGACGGTGATTAGTTGTACCGGTATTTTTGGTGATTTACCCACATAATACCGTAATTGAAGAAAAAGTGTTTAAAAAGTGTAAACAGTTTTGTAACTGGATAATGTGACGGGTAAATTTCACTGCACTCAATTTTCCTTTTTTTCTCATTCTGCACTCAATTTTTCTTTTTTTTTTTCTCCTTTCCCCCTAAAATTAAGGGTGCGGCTTATACTCGGGTGCGGCTTACACTCGGGCCAATACGGTATATTATAGAACATAATAGTAAACATGATACACATTAACTGTATATATAATATAACTCTATATATAATATATACAATAAATTCATTTAACGAAATCAACTCCGTTACGGTGAACAAAAACATATATATTCTGAGATTATGAAATTCATATCTTTTACTATAACTGCCAGTAAAAATTTAATTAAGCTAAGAAAATGTTTTTCCTGCGTTACATGACGTTACAGGGACAAAATAATAATAATTTTAATAACAAAAATCAATATACAAATTATCAATATTTGCATTTTACACAATATATGCAATTAATTAATTTATCAAAACCTATCCCGTTGCAGTGAACGAAAACATATATTTTGAGGTTATGAAGTGCTAATCTTTCACGAACATCACATAAAGTTTGTTTAAACTAAGAGAATGTTCCTTCTACGTGATATGACGTTACAGGGGCATATCTTTGGTCGGCGGGAAAAAGCACATAAGTAAACAAAAGTAGATTTTTCTGTTGTACCTAATCACACAAGTCTAGTATTTTTTTTATAATTTTTGAAATAATAAAATTTCTTGTATTTTAAATTGAAAAGGGTCTTACTTTAACCAACATGCATGAATTTCATTATTATACTTATATTCAGTTAAGAATAAATTAAAAAGAAAGTCTCTCCTGAAAAATTATTATTTTTTTTTTACTTATGTGCCTTTTCCCTCCGAGCAAAGATATTTATGTATAATACATTACATCATTGTTATTTAAAGATCCCATGCGTACCTGCTTGCAATTCTACCCTGCTTATGCATCCACGTGACGTAATAGGTATACTTACTTACTGGCTTTTAAGGAACCCGGAGGTTCATTGCCGCCCTCACATAAGTCCGCCATTGGTCCCTATCCTGAGAAAGATTAATCCAGTCTCTACCATCATATCCCACCTCCCTCAAATCCATTTTAATATTACCTTCCCATCTACGTCTCGGCCCCCCCAAAGGTCTTTTTCCCTCCGGCCTCCCAACTAACACTCTATATGCATTTCTGGATTCGCCCATACGTGCTACATGCCCTGCCCATCTCAAACGTCTGGATTTAATGTTCCTAATTATGTCAGGTGAAGTATACAATGCGTTTAGCTCTGTGTTGTGTAACTTTCTCCATTCTCCTGTAACTTCATCCCTCTTAGCCCCAAATATTTTCGTAAGAACCTTATTCTCAAACACCCTTAATCTCTGTTCCTCTCTCAAAGTGAGAGTCCAAGTTTCACAACCATACAGAACAACCGGTAATATAACTGTTTTATAAATTCTAACTTTGAGATTTTTTGACAGCAGACTAGATGACAAAAGCTTCTCAACCGAATAATAATAGGCGTTTCCCATATTTATTCTGTGTTTAATTTCCTCCAGAGTGTTATTTATGTTTGTTACTGTTGCTCCAAGATATTTGAATTTTTCCACCTCTTCGAAGGATAAATCTCCAATTTTTATAGTTCCATTTCGTACAATATTCTGATCATGAGACATAATCATATACTTAGTCTTTTCGGGATTTACTTCCAACCCAATCGCTTCACTTGCTTCAAGTAGAATTTCCACGTTTCCCCTAATCGTTTGTGGATTTTCTCCTAACATATTCACGTCATCCGCACAGACAAGCAGCTGATGTAACCCGTTCAATTCCAAACCCTCTGTGTTATCCTGAACTTTCCTAATGGCAAGTTAAAAGGTAAAGGTGATAGTGCATCTCCTTGCTTTAGCCCGCAGTGAATTGGAAAAGCATCAGATAGAAACTGACCTATACGGACTCTGCTGTAAGTTTCACTAAGACACATTTTAATTAATGGAACTAGTTTCTTGGGAATACCTAATTCAATAAGAATATTATATAACGTAATAGGTATACCAGAAGAAACTACTCGATCCGCTGTACTTTTGGGAACGGAAATGCGCTGTCTGGTCATAAGTAATATTTTATTGTAAGAAAACCAAGCTACTGTAAGATATACGGAACTTGTACACTAGTTGTATCTTTACGAAGAAGTAAATTTTTAATACACATTTGAGAAGTACGTTAAGAAGTTTCGTTTAGACTACTACAAACCAATGAAACTTTGAGAACAATTCTTACCGCGTGCTTAAAATCGATAAGGCCTCCCCTCCCTTTCCATAACCCATGTCGGCTTGCATTCTAATAAAATGTTGATCTTCTCGAAGAAGAACAAGAAGAGTTTTATACGCCGCCCTCCTCCAACGTCGCGTGTCTGCTGTCCGTTATTTTTGCATGGTAGAGAACTGGGACGTATGGGGTGGCCACGGCAGAGCAATAAAAGAAAAGAATTCATTACATGTGACCGTGCATTTACGCAATCACATTTCCTCACAACGGGGATAAATCTACCTTACTAAAGCCTCCACATATTATAAAGACTCACGTGAAGCCTAAATAAAAATAGCGGTAAAATTTATTCACGTAACATTTCGAAAACTTTCGCATTTCTATATAAAGGAACACTAACTCTGTTGATTTCAAGTCTCTGAAATTGAGACAACTCATCCTGCCTAAGGTTTTTCCATGGTTTTCCTAAGGCTCTAAGACAAATGTCGGGATGAGCCCTAAAAGAAATGGGCCACGGACCAGCATTCCTATCCCCATGACCCCTTAATTATTCTAAATAAATTAATAATTACATATATCATAAATCAATAAATCAATCGACCTATTACTTAAAAGCCAAATTGGCTAGTCTCTTATATTGAGACAACTCATCCTGCCTAAGGTATTTCCGTGGTTTTCCTAAGGCGTTAAGACAAATGTCGGGATGAGCCCTAAAAGAAATGGGCCACGGACCTATATGCCCTTCCCCATAAAATCCCCCTTTTTCTTTTCTAACAAACGACTTAATGCCTTAGTTCAGAGTTTATAAAATTACTAAATACATGTGCAAGGTCACTCATGTAGTCGCAATGCGAAAGGACAGGGAACCTTCCAAATTGCAGATTCAGAATTCACGGCGTCTCTCCTGGCGGTCTTCACCTGCCTTGTCATCGAACAACAGACGACAGAGTCTTCTCGACTCCTCCTGCACTGCGAAATGACACAGTTCATTTCAATGTGCAGATTACACCAGCCATCACCTCCTTGTTCCGTCCCGTGATCACTTGATCACATTTCCATGTTGATTTCATCAATCAACATGTGGTGATAGTTTCCGTGAGCTTAAAGCTGGGATTACGATCAAGGTTCGTTTACGTTACGTTGGTTTCATCCGTATATTGAATTTCTACCGAACGTTCAGAGGTTGTGTATTATGATTAGGGCTCGGAAGTTGATGAAATATTTTTTTTCTGAGATATCACAGACAGGGCAGCCATAGTTGCACCCCACGGTCAGGTAAGATGCGGCAGATAAAAAAGGGTCCCTATTTTGTGGGCATAGTTGCGCCCCGTTCCTATCAGGTAGAGAAAAGGGGCATGGCATAGTTGCGCCCCGAAGAAATAGATAGAGAAAAAGACACTACGGATATCACAGACAGGGCAGCCATAGTTGCACCCCACGGTCAGGTAAGATGCAGCAGATAAAAAAGGGTCCCTATTTTGTGGGCATAGTTGCGCCCCGTTCCTATCAGGTAGAGAAAAGGGGCATGGCATAGTTGCGCCCCGAAGAAATAGATAGAGAAAAAGACACTACGGATATCACAGACAGGGCAGCCATAGTTGCACCCCACGGTCAGGTAAGATGCAGCAGATAAAAAAGGGTCCCTATTTTGTGGGCATAGTTGCGCCCCGTTCCTATCAGGTAGAGAAAAGAGGCATGGCATAGTTGCGCCCCGATGAAATAGGTAGAGAAAAAGACACTACGGAAACTCGAGCCTCGTAATCAACCAAAATTATTGATTTCTTATTCGATTTAATATTTATTAAAATTAACACCATGAAGTTGGCAGTACTTTATTAACTGTTTTTCTACTGTTTATGCAGCAATCATCTTTAGCCTACCGTAAAAATGAATATCATGAGGTTGGCAGTACTTTATTAACTGTTTTTCTACTGTTTATGAAGCGATCATCTTTAGCCTACCGTAAAAATGAACATCATGAGGTTGGCAGTACTTTATTAACTGTTTTTCTACTGTTTATGAAGCGATCATCTTTAGCCTACCGTAAAAATGAACATCATGAGGTTGGCAGTACTTTATTAACTGGTTTTCTACTGCCGCGATTATCGATAGCCTACCGTAAAAATGAACACCATGAAGCTGGCAGTACTTTACTAACTGACATATTCAAATGAGTGAGCCGTTGGAATATGGGGCTTAGCAGTCTTGACATTTTATTAGTGATTTTCACACCGTCTGTGGCGTATAGTGAGGTTAATTTAAAATGAATGTTAAGTTTAGTGAAAAGGGTAAAGACTTAACAATTCACAATGATTCCAAGTTTCAATTTTCGAAACCCTGTACCGTACTGTATCGATGTAAAACAAAAAATGCAGTTCATTTATTGTGTGTGATCGATAAAAAAAGTGTTATTTTAAATAGCAAAATTGATCATATGCTAGGCCTACCTGATTTCAATGCAGCTACCATTATAATATTTTTAACTAATTTATTTATTTTCTGTACTTTGTCCATCGGGGCGCAACTATGCCATGTCCCATCTGCTACCTGATTTCTTCGGGGCGCAACTATGCCATGCCTAGGCCTCCCGATTGACCGCGGGGCGCAACTATGCCACACCGCACAGACAATGCAGGATGCAACACAAACTCGTTTCACTTCAACACGAATCAATATTAGCCTACTTTTATTTTACATTTTTCGGTCTTCTATTGTCTGTTGGTCATTTTTTAGGAAATGTTCCACTGTTTGTTGCATTTTTGCCCTTTTCTCCTTACGAACAGATTTTTTTACAGTGTATATTCGAGAATCTATTGCAGATTGCTTACGCAATTCGATTGCGTTTCGTGATGGTTGCATCAGTCTTGACCCCTAATCACATATGTTAAGTGCTTCCCTCTATTCCACGCAACAGAACAAATACTGCAGCCGCAGTGTCCGCAGTCAGCATATTGTATCTCAAAAGTGAAGACGTAAAAATGCCGAAAGGAAAACAAAGCACACAAAGTTTTTTTTTGCGACAGTTAGTAACTGACTTTGGTGACAATGTATTTTCCATACATGAAAGTATACATTTTTTTTTTAATATTTTACCGTTACAATCATGGTAATGTTTTTAAATTTTAATGTCATATTTTCAGAAATTTAAGGTCATTTTATAGGCCATTTTTATGTGATTTTTAGGTCATCAGCTTTCGAGCCCTAATTATGATCGACATTCGTGAAAACTATAACACTCTGCCGGCCATAATGAGTACTGATTATTAGAATGGTTTGATAAGAAGTAGGTGCGAAATATGTTTTTTTGTTAAGGAAGTGCATATACCTTCGAGAATAAAAAAAATGATTTTCAGTTTTTCTTATAATAATTTAATATTAACTCTTGGCTTTATATCTGTGAAAGAAATTTTAAGATATCTATAAAATTGACCAAGTTATGCCTTAAAATGTTCTGTCATGGGAACAGAATACTTAACATCAATATGTGAGTTTACTAACAGATATTTAATATATTGGGATATTTTTTAAATAGTTTGGTACAAATCGCAAAATGAAAATTTCACCATTACAGAAACTTTTTATGTAGTGTAGACAAATACTTCTTCTTGTAGGTCCAAAAACAATTTTCAGACATTAAGCTTTTAAAACTTTATGAAAATAGATCTTAAGGATATTGAGGAATAAAATTTATAAAACGTATATTTTTAAGACTGGAAGATGTATGTAACCACTTAAGTTCACTAGTGTATGTCTTTACAAATTATGAAAGAATTGTAAACCATATGGAGGGTTATGACTCTGAGTAGGTGGCGTAGCTCTATTTTAATCTTACATTAGTGCAATTATCGATAGTAGAGTAGTGGCTAATAAAATATTGAACGTACCTGTAAAGTTGGCCAGAACTGTAGTGATAACTTTCCTGGTTAGCATGTAATTAGGCATAGGTGCTGTATTTTTAAAGCGACTTTTCTGCACTCATTGTCATTTCTACATTACCGGTACTTGATCACGTGTGATTATTCCGAAGTACTGAAAGTCGTTGAATAAAAGATGAATTCGATAGTTAATTTTAAAACATACGTCACTCACTTTGACATAAGTTAATCGATCACTTTTCATAATTAAGTTTTATTCTTCTTTCGATATTTCAACAGACTTTCTACATCGAATGTCATTAATCATTTGCAAGTATTTCTTAATCAATTTTATACTTGTGTACTGCAATACACATAGAAGAGCATTGTAAGTGATTTTGGACGCTTTGAAATATCCTCGAAAATGTATTAATTATGCCCTTTCTGTCAATTCGAATGCATATTAATGTAATACAAATTTCTTTCCATTCAATTTTCTCACAAAAATCCATGTTTAAAAGAGTAATCTTCATTTTAAACTGGTTTCTGATAAAGGGAATTGACACAATGACTGTTCCTTCTTCCATTAGTATTACTATAATTACTGCCGCTACAACTACCATTGCCAGTTCTGCCATCATTATTAAAACTGTCACTACTACCACCACCACTACCACTAGGGCCATAGTTCACGCCTATTATTACTATTACCACATTTGCAAAATACTACTGAGGTATAAAAATAACAAAGATATGAGCATGTGGAAATTGAAGTATTGGACATGGGAAATCAATAAAATTATTTGTAAATATTAACTTCCCTGTGTGTGTCATAGGAAAATTTTGTAAGAAAAAATGTTACGGGACTTGAAAATACGTCGAAAATCACCACTTTATTTTCTTTAATTCAGAAGATTTAATTAAATAACAATTTAAATTTTGTAATTTTATTTGCCTTTTGCTTTTGTTTCTTTCACATTCTTTTTTTTTTTAATTTCAGTTGTATTCAACCTGCAGTTTCATTGTGGCGCGCGGAACCGTGGTAGAAATAACAGAATGTTGCTTAAAATTAGTAGAATTAATGAAAATTAATGAATGCATTGTGAAAGAAAATAATATCCAACAAAACAAAAACATTAAAGAATATTAATAGTTAATAACTTTCTTTTATCTCATGACTGTCATTTGTCATAAAAGTTGTAACATTGTTATGAATCATGGCCCACATCAATGAAGCAGAATTACTGATACCATAACGAATAGAAAGAAGAAGTGTGCGCACTCCTATCTGTTCAGCATTGTCGACAGTGACCAAGAGAATTAGTGGCGCTGCGATCGGTATTGCTCAGTTGGAAGCGAATATCCATAAAAGAAGCAGTAGAGTGTTCGTTCATTTCGTTTGCTTTTTTAGTGTAATTAAGTGCGTTAAATACTTTAAGTGCCAATACACTAATCTGAAATTATTCGTACACGAGTGACAAGTGAGTAGCTCTCACGATTTATTTATTAAAGGACGAGATTATTATGTTTTTGTCGTGTTATATTTGAAGCAATACCTTCGTTTTGTTCCGGGTTGTAGGGCGTGCGTGTTTCATTTGCTTATGCAAACAGAACAGACAATAAAAGAAAAATTGAGCGATGGAATGTGGCGCGACATATTTCACGAGTGCATAGCCAGTATTACCTCAATTGTAATTCAGCCACCGGGAACAGGATGATGCTTGGATCATGCCATGGATATCATACCGAAACTAATTTTTCACTATATGAAATGTCGGTTCTTCTTCCGGACGAAACAAATCCGACGAGAACTCCAAGCTCCGAGGGCCGCCAAATCATCTCGTAAATTCTCCAAAGTGTCGGACAAGTAACTGTCGGTGAGTACATATTGCATGCCTACAAGCAGCCCTAAGTTAAGTTTTACATATTAAACTATTATTTGTTTTACAGTATGATGTATATGAATGTGTTTTTCTTTCAAATAGTCTTAATGTTGTAAGTACAATGCCAGTTACGTACGTATATGGAGCGAAAGGTAAACAGTGCAACTTACGTTAAATGTATTTACGTACTTACACACGGAACAGACTGAGCGAACTCTGCACTAGCGCCGCGTGGTATCGGCCGTTTGAATTAACAGAGTGCGACCACTACTTCTTTCTATTCGTTATGCTGATACTATAAAAATTAATAAAATTAGTAACATTGCTATTTTTCTGCTGATTTCTGAACATGGCCAACTGATAAAGTTATATCTTCATTGTTTTTATGCATAGCTTTCTTATAGCATTGTTAAATCCCTGTGTCCCAGATATACGTATAAAGTATGAAATTTAATCAGTTTTTTGTTAGGCGTATTGGAATGTAGCATAGATTTCCAGTCACACTCACATTAGGAGATATTTGGAGGAAATAATATTTATGCAACGCGTGTATCATAAAAACGGGATTATTATTAAGAATTGGTGTTTGTTTTTATAAAATAATCGGTCCAGCACTTAATGACTTTCGAATCCCCTTAATATTATACGAAATAACATCTGCTGTAGAACATGCAGTCTTCGATATGTAGGCTTACGCCTTTTAATTATTATGAAATATGACTTAACTACATCTTGGAAGAGGCACTTTTGGCAGGCGATATTAAAACCGATAAAAGACACTGATTTTGCACAAATTACCTTACGATTTGGTCTTCGTATTAATTAAATTTTAAAGTAGATCTAAGGCAGCACTTTTGTGTCATAGAAATCTCTGTACAGGGTGGACCATAAGCTATGTCATTAATATTGGGGCGAGTTATTCTTTGAGATATTTCAAACAAAAACGTTTAATACAATTTTGCCCGTTTTTGCTTCTTTTTCGAGAAAATAATTGTTTTATATGAAACATTTTATATCGTGTTTTGGGAAAGCCATTGATTGAATTCCTAATATGCTCAGTCAATTTAAGAGAGCAGTGTATTATGATAATAAATGATTGCGAGAATTTTAGTTTTGTTCTTTAAATGTGCAGAAATATTATCCGAAAAAATATCACATTTTAAAATTCCTTTGCAGAACGAAAAGTTAAATTTGTTCAGATCAAATTTCTGCACATTTAAAGGACAACACAAACAATTTTTCCAATAATTTATTATTACAATACACTTACTTAGTTACTTACTTACTTACTTACTTACTGGCTTTTAAGGAACCCGGAGGTTCATTGCCGCCCTCACACAAGCCCGCCATCATCGGTCCCTATCCTGAGCAAAATTAATCCAGACTCTATCACCATATCCCACCTCCCTCAAATCCATTTTAATATTATCTTTCCATCTACGTTTCGGTATCCCCAAAGGTATTTTTCCTTCCGGCCTTCCAACTAACACTCTGTATGCATTTCTGGATTCGCCCATATGTGCTACATGCTCTGCCCATCTCAAACGTCTGGATTTAATGTTCCTAATTATGTCAGGTGAAGAATATAATGCGTGCAGTTCTGTGTTGTGTAACTTTCTCCATTCTCCTGTAACTTCATCCC
The DNA here is from genome assembly GCF_040183065.1 of Periplaneta americana. Lineage (NCBI taxonomy): Eukaryota > Metazoa > Arthropoda > Insecta > Blattodea > Blattidae > Periplaneta > Periplaneta americana. The sequence continues at coordinate 176,234,644 of NC_091122.1, forward strand.
TCTTAGCCCCAAATATTTTCCTAAGCACCTTATTCTCAAACAGCCTTAACCAATGTTCCTCTCTCAAAGTGAGAGTCCAAGTTTCACAACCATAAAGAACAACCGGTAATATAACTGTTTTATAAATTCTAACTTTCAGATTTTTTGAGAGCAGACTGGATGATAAAAGCTTCTCAACCGACTAATAACAGGCATTTCCCATATTTATTCTGTGTTTAATTTCCTCCCGAGTATCATTTATATTTGTTACTGTTGCTCCCAGGTATTTGACTTTTCCCACCTCTTCAAAAGATAAATCTCCAATTTTTATATTTCCATTTCGTGGAATATTCTGGTCACGAGACATAATCATATACTTTATCTTTTCGGTATTTACTTCCAAACCTATCTCTTTACTTGCTTCAAGTAAAATTCCCGTGTTTTCCCTAATAGTTTGTGGATTTTCTCCTAACATATTCACGCCATCCGCATAGACAAGCAGCTGATGTAACCCGTTCAATTCCAAACCCTCTCTGTTATCCTGGAATCTATACAATACACTGCTCTCTTAAATTCAATAAGCATATTGATAATTAAATCAGTGGCTTTTCCAAAACACGCTATGAAATGTTTCATGTAAAATTATTTTTTCTCGAAAGAGAAGCAAAAACGAGCAAAATTTTATTAAACGTTTTTGTTTGAAATATCTCAAAGAATAACCTCTCCGAAGTTAACGACATTACTTACAGTTCACTCCGTATAATATGGAAGAAAATGTATTAATCATTGTACATTTAAAGTAGTAGATACTAATTTTGTGTCATTTTCTTTTATAAAAGTTTGAATTAACCGTGCAGTAATTTTGAATAGACTGCGTAACGAAGTTTGTAAGGTCATCTGCTAGAGATGAATATCTTAGACCCGCGCTCCTAGCGGCGAAGGGTTGTAATAATAATAATAATAATAATAATAATAATAATAATAATAATAATAATGTTTTATTTTCGCTGGCAGAGTTAAGGCCATAAGGCCTCTCTTCCACTCAACCAGCCTTAATCAATACAATACATATTTAAATTACGAATATTTACTCTACACTTCAAAGGTTCTCCAGCAATATTCTTCAGTTTTAACGATGAAAATTAATTTAATATAAGCTTACTAGGACTATGTTACAGGGAGAAAAAAAAAATATATATATGAATCTAAAATATATTTCTATAATGAGAATATTAATGTAATTGCCATTAGAGGTTTTGTAAATCTATTTAGAGAAATTAATGATAATAATAAGAATGAACAGTTGTTAGTTTCATTATATGTAATAAATATTAATCAGCAATTAATCTGTTAAGTAAGAATTTATATAATTTTGACCTAAATGAAGTTATTGTCCAACAACCCCTTACATCACTCGGAAGCGAGTTCCAATTTCTAGCAACTGAAACTGTATAAGATGAAGAATATAAAGATGTCTTGTGGTAGGGTATAATGAGTAAATTGTTATGATGAGATCTTGTACTTAGCTGATGATATGCGGATAATTTTGAAAACGAGAAGCCAAATAGGCCTACCACAAGGCCGTCAGATATCCTGGCCAGCAATAATTTCTGCAGACAAATGCTGGAATCCTGCTTTGAAATAGGCTACAACCCACCGCTCCTATAGTTCTTCCTACGCGCTAATTTGGCATCCTCTGATTACATCGAAGCTGAACAATCGCTTATGTTGAAAGGGTCTTTAGATAAATAAATAAGAATAGATCTGTAGGCTTATGAAAGGTTGTCGTCGCGCGTGCTATTTTTCTGGAAGTGTCAGTCCGCCCGGTTGTCGTTCTCAGCGCTGCCGACCACGATTCGTGTATGCCATCAGTCATGGGCGATGAAATATGTATAGAATTCACACAAGAGGCCTTACGGCGTAGGTGACATTTGACCTTTCTGGTTTTCATCGGATTATGACTATTTTGCAGGGTGCTACGTAAGTTTGATCAGTTCACGACATCGCACTGCGTAACGATTTCGTGATAGCAATAATGTATTTCTTACTCTGTATGGAAAAAAGTATGTCAGGGACATCTATAGGGTGCTGTTTTATTCAAAGGTTCTGAAAATTCATAAAATTTTTATGTAGTTTATCTTCAGATTAAGTATTCTAACAACATTGATAGTGTAAACATATCAACGATGACCTATTTCTTTGCTATCATGGACTTCTCTGTACGAGTTACAAAGTATTTTTTGATTGTAGGAACTTGATTTTGTGGTTTTATCGGAAATACACGTTTTTAGTGAGTGACGTCATCAGCGGATGTGATTGTTACGTTATCTCGTGCCTAATTTTGTCCTCTACACGATGGTATATGTCACTCACAAACAAACATTCTGATGGGAGCAGATAAAAAAAGTTATTATTTTTTTCACGATGTTAATAATGTCAAAAGAAGTGCTTATAGAAACTTTGGCCACTCGACCGCAATTACGAGGGCCGTGAAAAATTAATTCTCCAGGGGTCGTTAACAGAAAGAAAAAAACAATTTCATTGACAAAATTTATTGGAACAGACACAGCAATTGTTGAGCTGTTTTTCAACATATTCCTCACTGGAATTGAAACATTTGTCATAATTATCATGGGATCGACAGAGAGGTGCAGAGGGCTTTCTAACGCTCCTTTCGATCTCAGGCTGCTGACTTCTGCGACACAAGGATACAAAAATTGATTTCATGGTATGACATATGCCTCAATTCCAGTGGAGGATATACATACATTCATTCGTTCATTCATTCATTCATCCATTCATTCATTCATTCATTCATTCATTCATTATCTTCCATAGATCTTACATGAGCAATGAAGCTTTAAGATGAGGAACAAGTCAAAATTTTACAATATTACAATTACAATTTTTACAAATTTTTACAATATTTTACAATTTTTACAGTTTTACAATGTAGTAATTTTCTACAATGATGGGGTGAGGTCTGAGGATTCGCCAAAAGATTACCCGGTATTTGCCTTTTGTTTGGAGAAAACCTCGGAAAAACCCAACTAGGTAATCAAATCAAAGGGGGAAATGAAGTGATGCCGAGGACTCGCCATAGACCATCCGGCTTCAGTCCCACGGCTGGGGAAAACCTCGGAAGAAACCATTCAATGAGACCAAAGGGGGATCCAACCCAAACCCGAACGCAGCTCCGGATCAGCAGCCCAGCGAGTCTGCCGACTGAGCTACATCGATGGCTCTACTAAAAATATACAATACAAAGCCAATCAGATTATTAAATTTACAAACGCAAACGATCATTCATCAGATGAGCTACATGTATAATACAAAACAAGTAAGTTAATTATATTTAAGGCATAAACAATTCAATCAGTTGTGATATACAGAAATTGATAATACATATCTTGCAAACTACTTCAAATTACAAACACAAACAATTTATATATTGACAACTAGCGCAAAAATTGCTTATATGTTTCAATAAATCTTTCCATACAATAATTGCGCTTTTTTTCTGTAAATGCCTCCAGAAAAAAAATCACTTTCTGGATGGCCTCGTAATTGCGGTCGAGTGGCCAAAATTTGTGTAAGCACTTCTTTTGACATTATTAACATGGTGAAAGAAAAAAAAATTAACTTAAAATTAATAACTTTATTTGAAATAAAAAATAGCGATGAAGTTGAAAGCAATTAAATTATGTATCTTAATCTTTTATTGAGTTGCTTGCATAAGATAAAGAGATAAATGAAATGAGTTGCCTGGTAGGCTATGTTCTTAGATCTCGTGTGTGTAACATGATATAATTATTTTGAACATTATTTTTTCTTTTCTTTGGGAAATTTGTCAAAATCTGAAAAGTTTCCGGGGCTCAACAGGTTGACCTAGGTCGATACTAGCCTTAGTTAAGAGATATTGCTCCATATTGTTGCAGGATTGACATGCCAAATTATCATAAATATATTTGTTACTCGTGAATGAACCACTAGGTTTGTGTGTAATCCAGAAAACGATAGTGCATCTTACTTGTTTGTATATAAAATCGAATTTCGTTTATGTAGTTACGTATTTCGGATAATAAATAATTTATTGTATTATTATAAGCGTTGTTATTCAGGATATGACAGTCCACACCTGTGGAGTAACGGTTAGCACGTCTAGCTGCGAAACCAGGTGGCCGGGTTCGATTCCCGGTCGGGGCAAGTTACCTGGTTGAGGGTTTTTTCCGGGGTTTTCCCTCAACCCAATATGAGCAAATGCTGGGTAACTTTTGGTGTTGGACCCCGGACTCATTTCACCGACATTATCATCTTCATCTCATTCAGACGCTAAATAACCTAAGCTTTTGATAAAGCGTCGTAAAATAACCTAAAATAAAAAAAAAAGGATATGACAAAGGAATTGAATTATTCTGAAAGGTATATAAGCGTATAATTATTTGAAAGCATGTGTCAGCTCATAAAAGTCTTTTACAGTCTCTTTATTATGCGAAATAAGAGAGAAATTACGTTTTTTTTTTCAGCATCACTTGTATGGAAAAAATGGTTTGGTATATCGTGGTGTGTACGACTGCACCGTAAACTATTGCAAGTATTTTGTTCATATTCAGTAGCTACGAGTCAGCTTAGGATAAAATCTGTACACTATTTAAATAGTAATATGCGTTACAAGAGCAGTATGTTGAAGTTTTCATGTTCGAGGAAAAGTTTGAAAAAGCGAAACGTAGTTGAGCTTTTTTAATTTCCGAGAATTGAAAGAAAACATACCGCTCGTGTATCGTACATTATTTTGTGCGAAGATCGTTTATTACATAGGCCTACCTGAAAGAGGAATTTCTAATTAGTTGCAATGAAATCTCCATCCTGATTTCTGTTCAATGACGGCAAATTTGCAAAACAAAAATATCTATCTTCAACATTGTTGCTTTAAAATGTTTTCTTTGTTTACTATACTCCAGCAGGCCGTGATATACGTCTGTCTTTTTTTTCCCCCCAGTCTATGATGAGTATGGAATCTTGTTGATTTTTTCACGGCTTCCTTAATGTTACTTGCATCACGAATGCAGTAACTTTAGTGGAGTTGTAGAGTTTACTTAATTTTTGCAAATATTAAAAAACAATAATTAACAGTGCAATTTAGGTGAAATTGCAGTGGTAAGTTTCCAATTTATAATTATTACTATATTGAACGTCTCTAAAAATAATATGTTAAAAGCCTAAAGCAGTAAAATCAATATGTCACTTAAGCGGTAAGAAGAGGGAAATTGTTATGTGTGTTAGGTTGGGAATACTGAATGTGGAATTTTAGACTTTCCGCGGATTGGTTTTGTGCGGAAACCAAGCAAATACGCACGATCTCGCACAAAAAAAATATTGAAAACTTTCAGTATAATAAATTGTAGATCGGTATCAACGTTGTAAAATTCTTCGGATGTCTTTTTCTCTTTGGATTTGATGTTTGAAAGTGACAAAATAAAATACACTTACTGTACATGGGGTTTCTGATTCTGGACTTGAATAAGGCTAATATTAATAATTGAATTTTGAAATTTCCTGTCATAAAGGTCATTTCAGAATTCGCCATTATGTTCAAACCCTTTGAAAAATACCCCCGAATTTGACCTTTCACGTATGTTTTCCGTTATTGTTGTTTTACAGCAAAGGTCACATCCCCGTTGATGGTTAAGTTAATACGTTGTGTATTGAGGTTTTCTTATCCGCAACGAACATAAATTAAAATGGGTGCTTTTGTTGGTTTCAGCATGTGATGGGGGTTGATTTCACCGTTGTTCGGAAATGTCAAGGGTTACTTAGTTTAGTTAGTTTAATGCGTTCGCTTCACCTCTCTTTGAAGGTTTTCCGACCCTCGTTGAAAAGGAAGGGTTTCACTGTTTACTAGGAAAAAAGAACTAATATATAATTAATTTAAATTTGAATGCTTTGTAATTTTCTTACATCAGTGTAATTGAATCTGTAATATGTAGGCTTTATGTGAGCTAGGATGTTTAATTATTTTTTTACACCTGTGGTAGGTTATGTACAAAGAACCGGCATAAACCTACGTCCAATAGATAGGTCCTATTTTTAATTATATATCAAATTGAAAAAGAAACTAGTGCTACTGAAAAGAGCTGGATTGGATAGCTAATTGGGAGTCACAACGGACGTTAGAATTGACTCTTTGAAGGAGATTATGGTTACGATGTTCAGAGTGACATTTCGCGAGCTTGGTTTGACAAAGTTCTAACTGACAAAATCGATGAAATTGAGATTGTGTACTCATAACCTTTCATTGAATCAGATCTTTATAGGAAACTGACTTTTATTGTTATCTGTTGACAAACAAAGAAATTAGTACTGTGCCATAGTTCTATCTGCAATGAAATTGCTTATTTTTTTAATTTGACAAGGTTGTAACTACAAAACTATAGCTCATGCTTTTGTTCTGCAGTGTTGGCGGTTTAAAAGCGCATTCCTGTTACTGAAACGTTTTTGGTTATATACTCACTGTTGGATACTCGTATAAATAATTTTTCCTGAAGTGACTCTATTTATGTTCTGTAAGATTGAATCTTATAATACAGTCATGAGTGAAAATAAATCCCAGGAAGATATTTTCTTGAACAGTGATTCATATGATTTCGTCCCACCTACTTCTACCGAGACCAACCAGTAGTGATGAAAATACTGCTAAGTAATAAATTGAATTATTTCTGTAACTAACAGTTAACAATATTCGCAAGAATTAAATTTATATGAGTGTCATAGTTACCCATCAGACATTGTTGTCGCATACCACATTCCGGAATTAGTTTTCTTTTAGAGTAACCTTAATTATGAGCCATTTTTACCATATCACATAATATTATAATGGTGTTATTTAAAATTTTGTATACACAGTGGGCTCAATAAATTATTTTTATTACTATTTTCTGTTACTGTTATAAATGTGTTACTTCTTGACTAACAGGAACATATCAAGGATTTTTCAGCAACTGTAAAGCTATTACATTAGGCCCTACAAGACTGTTCTATTCTCCCAACTAGCTACTGTGAAGTTCACAAAAACATAGGCCTTATCATGAAATCTAATACAAATTAACCCATGAAACAGATGAACAAAAGAAGTTGCTAATATCAATTTTAATGAACTCAGGGGAGTGTTGAAGCCTGTTCCACAGCATCAATACGTATTTTGAATATCAAACCAAAAATCCAAAATAAGAAGATTGAACTCTAAGATTTGAAAAAGGACATCAAAGCAGCTATCCCTTTCATGGCTCTGCAAGACAAGTTAGTACTCAGCGACCCATTTAGTATAGACTAAATACATTTTTGTTTGAAATAGTGTAACAATCCAATATTATTTTATAGTTTATACCATAATGTTCTTTTTTCAACATAGATTTACGGTGTTTTAATTTTTTTGTCCTTATAATCTGTAGTTGTAACCAACACATTTTTTGAATAGTGATTAAAAAGTTAGTTTGACAAGGTTCTATGTGCACTTACACCTTTGTAACTTTCCTGAAGCGTCAAATTTACAGTGACAAGGTTCTAACTGCATTTTCGCTACCTCAGATTCTACGATTTAAAAATAAAATTTTTAAAGAGAACTCATTAAAACTACTTTCCATTGATATCTAAGAAGGAATAAAAATTATTTCGAAAAATATTCATAAATAAAAAAGTTATAGTATAATGAAACTTTAAACTCAGTTTTCTCAGAATAATGGTTTTTGCAGTTAGAACCTTGTCAAACGAAGCTAGCGATTTTTCTACATTAGATTCTCGTTACTAAGCAACGGATTTCTAGGTGCTAAAAGGAGAGATTTAGGACTTTTAAGGTATTATATAAAATTAACAATTAATAGTTTTAATTTTAGTATACTTCCATTTTAGGTGGAATTTATGTAATGTTGACAATGAGTACTATTGAACTGAACACAAATTCTTATTAGTGAAAGAGACTGATTGCTAATTGGTCAATTTAATTTCGCATAACGCGTGCATTGACGCGAAAATTAATTTGTAATTTCTCGTCTAACCTGAACAACCTACCACCCCTTTTATGCTAGATGGACTTTTACAAACGAAACTTCGGTTCCAGGAAACTAGGTGAAATCTTTTCCCTCCCATTCTAAGACTAATATGGATTGAACTTGACGAACCAGTGTTTGTCTGTAAGAGAATTTTTTACTGTTTTAAATATAATTTTTGTAGCTTTTTGAGCATTTTTCAAGTTCTAGTACCTGTATTTTTATTTTGAATATAGCCAAAATAGTATAAAAAGGCACTTTTCAGACACAAACATAGTTTTTAGGCATTTACAAGAATTTATGGTTCATTTAGGATTTTGAGTCATACAGAATTTTAATAGGGGATATTGTTTACATGAAACGACAAAATAGGTACGAACTAGAATTCCGTTCTGTACTCATTACATTAAAACTATGTCACTTTGTGTTTTTAAATCACTACAAATTCATATTATTAACATCAACAGAATTGCACACACAGTGCATCCGATCCCTGCCTCTTGGAAACCACCGCTTAATGCAGACTTCTTCTTCTTCTTCTTCTTCTTCTTCTTCTTTTGAAGGGATAGGCATATGCCTGTTCCGTCTTCATAGCGTATCCGTCCAACGCTTCCTAGGTCTTCCCGGATGTCTTCTCCCTCTAGGTCTATAATTGAAGGGCTCAGAGCCAAAGGCGACTAACTCACAATTACAAAATGAGTAAATATGGGGTGAAATTAAGAGGATCCTGACAAAAAATGATTGGTTTCACAATTTATTTTAATTGGTCTACATTGAATAAATACAAAAAAAATATCATGAATCTATACAACGATGTATAGTTTTGAAAAAAGGCTTAATAATGAACAATACAAAATTGTGGGTTGGTCGCCTTTGGCTCTGAGCCCTTCAATTCATCATTCTTCTTGGGATTCTTTCTGGTGTCATTCTATTGACATGTTCTGCCCACTTATTTCTACAATTTTTAATTTTTTCTTCTAGGGAAAAGATCATCAATTCTTCTCTTAGTTTATCATTTCTAATTTTATCCGATATAGTACACCCCTTGACTGACCTTAGAAACTTCATTTCAGCGGCCTGTAATTTTTTTACTGTCAACTGCAGTCATCGTCCAGGTTTCTGATCCAAATAGCAAAGATGGTACTGCCATTACTTTATAAAATTTAATTTGTGTTTCTTTTCTTGCTTTATTTTTCAAACTTCTGTTTATTGTACACTCAGCTGCTGAAATATGGGGAGTTTATATTTGCAGTCGCTTTCATGTTTATACGTGAGCTGAGTACCTAGGTATTTAAAACTTGTTACTTGTTCTAGAGGAGTGTCATTTAAAACAATTTTTGTCCTTGCGCTGTATTTCCCTTGAAAAGCCATTGTTTGGTTTTATTTATGGAAATTTTAAAATTATATTTCTCACACACTTTCTGTAGTTCATACACTGCTCTCTGCAATTCACTTTCTTAATGCAGACTTTCCACTCGTAAAATAAAACATTTTTGTAGTTATAATGGGGAGAAAATGAAATTTATCAGAAAGCGAACAATGGTATGCATCTAAAAAAATAGCTAGATTCAAACTTACTATCTTTAAATATTTTTACAACAAAGGTTGTACCCTTTTAGGCCTAATTGTACAATTTCTCTAAGTTGTGACTGTCCATGTTTAACCAATTCTACTAAAGTTAAATATCTAGGAGTACTAATTGACCAGCACCTTAGATGGACACACATATTGCATTTTTATATTATAAATTACGCAGAGATTTGTTATACTTCGTTCTTATCTCCCTATTAATATTTTAAGATTAATATATTTATCCTTGGTGCAGTCTGTATTACGATATGGCATTGTCAGTTGGGGCAGTCTTTCTAAATCCACAAGAAAGCCGCTGGATTTACTACAAAAGACAATATTGATTACTCCACTAAATTTCTCTCTCAGGATTTTAACGTTTTCAAATTGGAGCAGATATATAAATATACATTATTAACTTTCTTTCAAAAAAAAAAAAAAAAAACCTATTGGCATTCCGAGAAGAAACATATTATTTCATTTTACAGAATCCAAAAGTTCAACGGCTGCTGGTATGAAACGTGGCTTCAACTATACAACAAATTAATTTCTCAGTATCCTGTCTCAGCTAACATAAGTATGATTAAATGTAAACTGAAAATTAAATAAATTATTAAGGGAACTTAACATAGGATTAGATAATTAATTGCTACATATTAGTCATATAGGGCCATATTCATAGACATTCTTAGCGCGGGCTTCCAGTGGATGATCAGCGAACTAACGTTTTTCGTATTCATAAAACAGTGTTAGCGATATGATATGATATGAATCCTGTACAAGTAATCAGTCGATAGCCGGGACTAGTTTAGCACGCTCGTAGCGCGGGCTAGCGAAATGTCTATGCATAGCACCCTTATTTGTGAATATTGGTTATAAACGTTTTCAATTGTGATTGTTTTTTATCTTATAGACTCTTGTTTTTTTTGTAGTCTGTGCTATTTTATTGCTTATATTAATTATTTTGTCTTCTTCTTTCTGCTTATCTATAGTGCGGTTTTGAACTTCCGACAACGAGCGTTTGCTCGTAGGGGAGTAAATTCTTTAATTTATATTTGTTTTATGTATACAGGGTATTTAAAAATATGGGGCATAATTTCAGGTATGTATTTCCCATATGTAGACAATCAAAATAGTTCATTACAACATGTGTCCGGAAATGCTTTATTTCCGAGTTATGGCCTTCACAACATTGAAATTCACCGGAACGTTTTTCTTTCCGCATGTCGTTGCCGTCAAAGGAGACATTAAGAGGGCACTCTGACAGTTCATTCCGAGGCGAAGGTTACATTCAGTGTTGTGTAGGCGTTAGACTGTGCGACATGTATTCAAATCAAGAGCTGGCAGAGATACACTTCATGTACGGTAAGGCGGACGGCAATGCTGCGCTGGCTCGTCGTTTGTACCAGGAGAGGTACCCACAGCGACAATGTCCAGATCGGAAGACATTTGTACGTCTCCATTACCGTCTGTGCGAGTATGGAAAATTTAACTCCCCTGCTTTGGGAAGGGGACGACCAAGATCTACAACTCCAGAAGTACAGGAGGAGATTCTGGAGGCTGTGAACATGACTCCTTCTATCAACACACGAAGGGTAGCGTTGCAAGTCAATGTTCCTCATACGACTGTCTGGAGACTGTTGAAAGAGTATCAATTGTATCCTTATCATTTGCAACGTGTACAGGCCCTGTCACCAGCAGATTACCCTGCACGAGTTAGGTTCTGTCAGTGGTTCCTGCAGCAGTGTGGTGTAAATCCGAACTTTCCTGCCTTAGTATTATTTATAGATGAAGCACAGTTCACACGAGATGGCATAACAAATTTCCACAATCAGCATGTATGGACGTATGAAAACCCACGTGCAACTGTTCCATCTCATCATCAGGTGCGGTTCTCCCTCAACATGTGGGCCGGTATCATTGGTGATCGGTTAGTTGGACCCCACGTACTTGTAAACAGACTTACGGGGCAGGCGTACACAAACTTCCTGGAAAACACCATACCTCATGTTTTAGAAGACACTCCACTGATCAATCGTCAACACATTCACTTCTTGCATGATGGCGCTCCTGCACACTTCAGTCGTACGGCTCGCCGGTACTTGGATCGAAGGTTTCGTGATCGATGGATAGGTAGAGGTGGCCCAATTGCTTGGCTTCCACGCTCACCTGATCTGAACCCTCTCGATTTCTACTTGTGGGGCCATTTAAAATCATTGGTTTATTCGTCTCCGGTGCCTGATTTGGAATCCCTTCGGAATCGAATTGTGGCATGTTCTGAGGACATACGCAATACTCCTGGAGTTTGGGATCGTGTTCGCAGGTCAGTGAGACATCGATGTGAGGTCTGTATTGAAGCAGGAGGTGGACATTTTGAACATCTTCTGTAATGACAACGACCTGCGGAAAGAAAAACGTTCCGGTGAATTTCAATGTTGTGAAGGCCATAACTCGGAAATGAAGCATTTCCGGACACATGTTGTAATGAACTATTTTGATTGTCTACATGTGGGAAATACATACCTGAAATTATGCCCCGTATTTTTGAAACACCCTGTATAATAGTTTTTTAATATATCTTTGTTTCTATTACATTTAGCCTAATATGTATTTTTGTGATTTTCTTATTGTAAAAAAATGGACAAAGTTAAACATGAAGTAAGAAAGCGTAACATACAAGTGAACAGTGGTGTGGACACCCTTTTACTGCTGCTGGTCCTACCGCATTTGACACTTAAATGTGTGAGCTATAAATTTCCTGCGTCGCTCGTACCTCAGGCTGCCATTATTAAGTTTCAGATGTGGTGTAACAGGCACATAACTTACAGGTCCCTGGTCACGGGCGACACGCTGGATCACGCTAATCACCAGGGCGACCACTCTATAAAGCCAGATTTATTCCTTACATGTGGCTTATCGATTTTGTAATAATCGATTTCGTGTAAACCGAGTTGATATAAAGCATATAAAATTAAACTCGTAGACATCCATATTTTGTGTTTTGAAAACTTAATGTAGTTTCTCTATACTGGCACGTGAGTTTTCCATCCAGAGTCAGGTCACGAACGAGAGGGTCGTACGTAAGAAAAGGGTATAAATTACAACTTAGATCTGAACTCGCGCTCCTGTTTGATCCGTGGTGGATTGGGGGCATAGTATTACGTACATTTCTCCCTATCTGTGTTCAGTTACTTTTTAGTTACATATAAAACGCCTACTCTGTGTATAATAGCATTAATGTATTAATTTCTTAACACTGTGTAAGGGTACAGTACATCAGTTATTCATAGATTTAAAAAAGGCATGTGACTCGGTTAAGAGAGAAGTATTATATGCTGTTCTTATTGAATTTGGTATTCCCAAGACACTAGTTCGATTAATTAAAATGTGTCTCAGTGAAACTTACAGCAGAGTCCGTATAGGTCAGTTTCTATCTGATGTTGTTCCAATTCACTGCGGGCTAAAGCAGGGAGATGCACTATCACCTTTACTTTTTAACTTCGCTTTAGAATATACCATTAGGAAAGTTCAGGATAACAGGCAGGGTTTGGAATTGAACGGGTTACATCAGCTTCTTGTCTATGCGGATGACGTGAATATGTTAGGAGAAAATCCACAAACGATTAGGGAAAATACGGAAATTTTATTTGAAGCAACTAAAGCGATCGGTTTGGAAGTAAATCCCGAAAAGACAAAGCATATAATTATGTCTCGTGACCAGAACATTGTACGAAATGGAAATATAAAAATTGGAGATTTATCCTTCGAAGGGTTGGAAAAATTCAAATACCTGGGAGCAACAGTAACAAATATAAATGATACTCGGGATGAAATTAAACGCAGAATAAATATGGGAAATGCCTGTTATTATTCGGCTGAAAAGCTCTTATCATCCAGTCTGCTGTCAAAAAATCTGAAAGTTAGAATTTATAAAACAGTTACATTACCGGTTGTTCTGTATGGTTGTGAAACTTGGACTCTCACTCTGAGAGAGGAACAGAGATTAAGGGTGTTTGAGAATAAGGTTCTTAGGAAAATATTTGGGGCTAAGCGGGAAGAAGTTACAGGAGAATGGAGTAAGTTACACAACACAGAACTGCACGCATTGTTTTCTTCACCTGACATAATTAGGAACATTAAATCCAGACGTTTGAGATGGGCAGGGCATGTAGCACGTATGGGCGAGTCCAGAAATGCATATAGAGTGTTAGTTGGGAGACCAGAGAGAAAAAGACCTTTGGGGAGGCCGAGACGTAGATGGGAGGATAATATTAAAATGGATTTGAGGGAGGTGGGATATGATGATAGAGACTGGATTAATCTTGCACAGGATAGGGAACCGATGGCGGGCTTATGTGAGGGCGGCAATGAACCTTCGGGTTCCTTAAAAGCCATTTATAAGTAAGTAACTAATCACCTCGTTATCCTTGAAAACATGTGTTATTTCCTTATGTCTCGAAAGACCAGTTCAAAATACAATGCAATATGACTTTTTGGGCCCTTAATTATCATCTACACATCATGAATAGTGAAAATCCTTGTTCCAATACCGCTAGCAGGAATGGCTTATATTATGACGTTTCATATTTTGTCTGTCTCTAACCCAACTTATTTATGGCTTTTAAGGAACCCGCAGATTCATTGCCGCCCTCACATAAACCCGCCATCGGTCCCTGTCTTGTGCAAGATTAATCCAGTCTCTACCGTCATATCCCACCTCCCTCAAATCCATTTTAATATTCCTCTCATCTACGTCTCAGCCTCCTCAAAGGTCTTTTTACCTCCGGCCCCCCATCTAACACTCTATATATGCATTTCTGGATTCACCCATACGTGGTACATGCCCTGCCCATCTCAAACGTCTGGATTTAATGTTCCTAATTATGTCAGGTGAAGAATACAATGCGTGCAGTTCTGCGTTGTGTAACTTTCTCGATTCACCTGTAACTTCATTCCTCTTAGCTCCAAATAATTTCCTAAAAACCTTAATCTCTGTTCCTCTCTCAAAGTGAGAGTCCAAGTTTCACAACCGTACAGAAGAACCGGTAATATAACTGTTCTATAAATTCTGACTTTTTCTGTGGACCTCTGGAAAATGAACTAAGGAAGAGACTAGTGAAGTCCTTTGTATGGAGTGTGGCATTATATGGAGCAGAAACATGGACATTACGACGAAGTGAAGAGGAGCGAATAGAAGTATTTAAAATGTGGACATGAAGAAGAGTGGAACGTGTGAAATGGACAGAGAGAATAAGAAATGAAGCTGTGTTGGAAAGAGTGGGTGAAGAAAGAATTATGCTGAAATTGATCAGAAAGAGAAAAAGGAATTTGTTGGTTCACGGCTGAAAAGAAACTGCTTACTGAAGGATGCATTGGAAGGAATGGTGAACGAGAGAAGTATTCGGGGCAGAAGAAGATACCAGACGATAGACGACATTAAGATATGTGGAGCATATGCAGAGACTAAGAGGAAAGTAGAAAATAGGAAAGATTGGATAATGCTGGATTTGCAGTGAAAGACCTGCCCATGGGCAGAACAGTTATGTGTGCGTGTGTGTATGTGTCTATATATATGGGATAAACCGTAAGTAATGTCATTCATTTCGTGGGTTATTCTTTGAAATATTTCAAACAAAAAATCTAATACAATTTTTCTCGTTTTGGACTGATTTTTTCCCGAGGTTTTACCCAACCATACGGCGAATATCAATTAATCTATGGCGACTCCTCGGCCTCATCTCGCTATCACCACTTCCATCGACGCTAAATAACCGAATAGTTGATAAACCGTTGTTAAATAACCTACTAAAATGTTCGTATTTTGCTCACTAGATGTCAATATTTGTTTTATAATCATGTCATGACTGTCCATTGTTACCTGGAATTTACAAACCTGTCACATAAAATAAAAGTTAATCAAGGAATGGAATTTTACCATTACGTGTTTAGATCACTATCAACTAATATAGAGGCTTTAAAATATTTTCTGACTTCAGGAAATAATTTGGACGGTAGAGTGTGAAGTGATACGAATCAAATTTTGTAGCATGTATAGGCTATATGTATTCCAAGAAGAGCATTTGCACAGAAACTTAACTCTATAGTTAAAAAAATTATAGAAGTTAGAGTTTTCACTCTTCTCCTCTCTAAAATTCTGACAACTTTCGGAAAACATTCTCTAGAAATTGTAACATCACTCCTGACAACAATCTGCATAATTGAATGCCTGGCCTAAATCTGAATATTTCATTAGTATCGCACTTGTTTGTTCGCTCCCTATGGCAACCGCAATCGCGTGTCATCGTTATTGTGACGATAAATAGGGTCAGGCCACGCCCATCTATACTGTCACAGCTAACCTACTTACATAGTATATTCCAGGTTTACTGTTCGATTTCCGAAACCTATTAAACACTTTGTATGATGAGTCCACACTGAATTACGAATTGCAGGGGTTATATTATTATTATTATTATTATTATTATTATTTTTATTGTCACCATATATAACAGTTATGGTGTACCACAACACAAGAGTTATACAGGGTGATTCTCGAAGGCCCCCCCCCGCCCCCGGTTTATGAAGGCCATTCTTCTTCCACATTTCAAATGCTTCTAGTCGCTTTCTTTAACTTCGCCAGTGTCCTTGTTTCTGCTCCATACAATGCCACACTCCACGCAAAGCACTTCACTAGTCTCTTCCTTGGAGAAGATGTTCCTGTTTCTGTTGAAAGCTTTCTTGGCGATTGCTATCCTCCTTTTGACTTCCTGGCAGGAGCTCATGTTATTACGTATTGTAGACCACAAGTAGGGGAGAGCTGGGTAGTATCGGACACCGGGTAATATCGGACAGTGAGTTTCTTTCATCTACCACCAGATGATAGCACCTGAACGACATCGTTACGTTTCTGTGATGTCGCATACAGAAACGTAAACATGCCATTCAGGTACTACCATCTGGTGGTAGATGAAAGAAACGCACTGTCCGATATTACCCGATGTCCGATACTACCCAAGTCTCCCCTATTTGCTGTCCGCTTGCTCTACTGCCTGCTTTAGTATTAGCACATTTACCTTTATTTTTCTTCGTCTTGTTTTTTATCTTCATCCCATACTGTTCACAACTGCCATTTAGCTCCACTAGCATATCCCTTAGTATCGTCTTGTGTTCTGCTAACAACGCCAACTCATCAGCAAATCTTATACACTTTATTCTTCTTCCTCCTACTTATCATCCCTTCCATGTCTGAAAACATTTCTTCACTAAATCCTCCAATTAAATGTTGAACAGGGTAGGTGATAAAGGCCATCCTTGTCGTACTCCTCTCCCTATTTCACAACCTTCTGACATTTCTTCTCCTATCCTGACTTTGACTGGTTTCATTATAAAGGTTACTGAACGGCCTCCTCTGTTTTCAATCCACACATAAAATAAATGTCGAGTTGTAATGGGGGAATTCGCTTTTGTTATTCATTTCATAAAAGCTGTATCGCTGATTGATATATGCTATTATTTGTGAATTTCCCGTTGATTTTCAAAGGGCATTGCTAGTTAATAGGCCTAGTGTAATTATTGGTGAATGCGGTACACATAATTTCTAAAGATTATGGAAGCCATGATCGTGGATTTTAATGCCTAGACAAAATGAACGAATATGTACATATGTCACTGCTCACTTTGTACAGAAATAGCCTAAAAAAGGAAGAATAATGCTAATAATATTGTTAAACTTGTTAAGGTATAAGTATACCTTTACATACAAAAAATTTTTGTTTTGTATAATTTTGCTGTGTAAAATTTTTATACAATTGAGAATGGTACCAAAAAGAGAATGAAGTGAACAGATCCCTTGAAATTATGTCTAAATTGTTTTTAAAAATTATTTTGTTTATAGTTTTGACATGCAACTTGAAACATGATAGCTCATGCAGTTTTTAAGATAGAGCCACAGTTTTTTCACTGTTACTATTATTATTATTATTTACATTAATTAAATATTACCATATATGTAGCTTACAATAATATTTTATGTTGCATAAATCATGTAAAAATCCATAGATAATTATTAATTATATTAATGTTATTTTTCTCATTGTCAGGCACTGGGGGACATTTCAAGCTTCAAAATGACACCAATATCTTCTTGGTATCATCATATTTGACTGAGATATCATGTTTGAAAGAATTAAATATTCTAAAATACTTTTACAGGAAATGAGCCACAAACTTTCAGAGCCTAGAAGACTCCATCATCATATGTCACCCCTTAAGCAGCTTCATGTCGGTCCAGTTTGTTTCTTTCTGCCTCTCAAATACCTCCGCCTTGTTTTAACTTCAGGTGTTGAATGTTTTTTTTGTCATTTTTGTCCCTATTTCCATTGATGCAACAAATCCTGCGATGGTGTTTGTCCCAGGGTTTATGACCATCCTCCTCAGAACTGTAATTTCTACTTTTGGACTCTTATTAAAATGACGTACAACATCATTGACACACAAATTTACAGTTTTATGACTAACAGTAAAAGATTATAAATAAAATTACTTCATTATGTAAAAAGGTTTTTTCAATCTAATGATCATGCTCAGATATCTATGCATCTATTTCGGGACTAGAAAGAAATTTATTTTACAAGCAATGCTGGACGAGGGGATTGACTGCTGCGAAGATCACTCCAAAAGTAATGCACTCCAAAAGTAAGTGACCGTGGCTGATGACGCAGCATTTTGGAAAATGGGACTTATCTGAAAAACCATAAGGCATAAATCGAAAATTCTTATATCAAATTAAAGAGGAGAAAATTCTCTATTAAAATAGTTATATTTTGAAAATTCTAATTTTTCATCACTTTTTGCGTTTTGTGGATGTAGCCTACATAATATGTTAACAGCTTCTTTAGTACATGATCTCTTAAACTTGCTTTTCGCATTGTTATCAGACAGAAAAATTGAACTTTAGGTTGTAATATGTCGTCATAGCAACACATTATCTAGATCGTGGTATACGTGGTATAGATCTTCCTTACGTTTTTCCATATTAACCATTTATACTAAATGAGTTGCTTTCACTATATTCCAATGTATTTTACTTTCTTTTTTTATTATGGTATTATTTTCATGTTGTTTAGTGTCGATTTTATTATGCTATTATTATTTTTTTGTAATATGTTAGTATTCTGTTCTTTAACTTTTTGTTAAATTTTAACTGCTTGTATACTTTGTGACCTGGTAGAGTGTAAGAGAAGGCCCTATGGCCTTAACTCTGCCAGTATAAATAAAGAATTATTATTATTATTATTATTATTATTATTATTATTATTACAAATTGTATGTAATCAAGAAAGAATAATCATGATTAATAATATTTTCATAATATGACAATCAAATAAGAACAGAGCACACGATTTCAAAATCATTTGATTACTATTGATTAGAACTGTACGTGAATTTATCGTTAGGTATTAGAAAAAATCATTTGTCATCACCTCCTAATCATTAAAATTTCTGCATGGTTCTGTATATAATGGATCAGTCACAGCTGGAATTCGATCTGGCGGGTTTCTGAATACGAGTCGGACGTTTTAGTGAGGATGGACGGACCTCCGTAAGGGTGGCGTGCCCCTCTGTTATCACGCGACTTGTACATTAATCTGCAGGGCATTGCAGACCAGAATAAATCTGAGGGGGTTTGAACACAAGGCCACTCTGTTCCTTTCTCTAATGTTGTGTCAATTTATGGTGGGCTCTAAAATGTATGAATCTGCAGTTTCGGAACCGTTTAATAACTGCAGTAGTCTAACTCACGCTATGCTGACATTATTATTATTATTATTATTATTATTATTATTATTATTATTATTATTGACAATAAAGCAGGGCTGGGCACATTACATGATTCTGAGAAATGAGCGCTGTGTGCTTTAAAGAGCCGTTCTTCCGAGCGCTCTGACGTATGCAGACTGTACATCATTCAGTGTCGGTGCAGTGGTGACTCTGCAGTATGATGGCGAACTTTGAAGACGGAGATTCCGCTCATACACTAAAGCGTCCCGCTACTCCCAATGATTTTAATGTATCATGGGAGGAGGAGTTCTTTTTCGTAGAGAGCAGTGGATTAGCAAAGTGTTTAATTTGGCATAAAACAGTCCAACTGATTAAGAAGTTCAATATCCAACGACATTATTCGTTACAACATGCTACTGAATATGACAAATATGTTGGTAATGAATGCCATAAATTAATACAAAAATTTATAGAAAATGTTTCTCAGGTACATTATATTAGAGCAGGCGTCTCAAGGCCAACGCATAAAAGTTGTTACAAAGAGCAAGTATAGATAACATAGTCAGCTGAAGAGATAAGAGCAGTACCCGAAGATAGCCGATCGCTGATTAATGTTACACGCATGAGCGAGCTAAGTTGTAACTGTCGCGAGAGAAATGCCACAAAGCTGCACTTTTGAGTTGTACTGTCACAATAGACGGTTGTTTTCGGAAGGAATTTCTTAAGTAGTTTTCAATAACAATAATAATAATAATAATACATTTATTTTCTAATTATATACTATCAATGAGTAAAAAGAAGACATCTGAAGCATGAAGAACCATACATGTTACGTAATTATTTAAGCACAAGGAATTGGCCACCTTACTCCATTATCTCCTGGCCTAGTTGACTCATAAGTGGTGCCTTGTTGGTATCACTTGTGAGGTTCAGACCTATCTTCCGACAGTTGACCAAACAATAACAATATTTCATTTCTAGTAAAGGTTTTTGGTATCCCTCTTTTTTTGAGTTTATACTATATTTAATAAAATATTTTTTATTGGGCTATTTTACGACGCTGTATCAACATCTAGGTTATTTAGCGTCTGAATGATATGAAGGTGATAATGCCGGTAAAATGAGTCCGGGGTCCAGCGCCGAAACTTATCCACCATTTGCTCGTATTGGGTTGAGGGAAAACCCTGGAAAAAACCTCAACCAGGTAACTTGCCCCGACCGGAATTCGAACCCGGGCCACCTGGTTTCGCGGCCAGACGCGCTGACCGTTACTCCACAGATGTGGACTATTTAATAAAATAAAATTCAATTAAATAATAATAATAAAATTACAATTAAACTTGTTGGTTATTAAAGTAAGTATTCTTACGTTACGCTAATATTAATATATTAATTACAATAATAGTTAAATAATATATTTCGTAATGTTTTCAATAATTAAAAATAACCTAAACATCTTAGAAATTCACAAGCAATTATTTTAAATTAGAACTATTCAACTTTTAAATCTCGTCTCAAATTCTTTTCTCAAGTCCTTCAGTACATCTTTATATTTGTTACACTGGTCTTGATTCAAATCAGGTAACAATTTTAGATTAATAAAGTGGTAACAGTTACCCACTGAAACTTGCGTCTCCCACAATTTCGCTTTCCCTATGAAAGTTTTTATTTCTTCATACATTTGCGATAATATGAACATTCTTTCCTCGGAGATGGACACAATGACTGACTGTTACATCGTAGCGGTTGCAGATGTCTATTCAAACGTCGCGGTCAATGACGTCATTCGGAGATACACGAACTGGTCCTGCATCTTGTTCCACTCTTACATTGAAATGAGAAAGAGGAGGAAGTGCTCTGAGAAGGCCCTATTGAGACGTCTGTATTAGAGTATCTATTTAATATTTATATTGCATTATAAGTTGTTATACATTTAGTAATAGACTATATAATTTTTAAATTATACAAGTAATATGTTATATCATAGTATAGTATATTACAGTTCATATCATTCATTCATTCATTCATTCATTCATTCATTCATTCATTCATTCATTCATTCATTCATTTTATTCCATAAATCTTACATGAGCAATGAAGCTATAAGATGTGGAACAAGTCAAAATTTTACAATATTCCAATTACAATTTTTACAAATTTTTATAGTTTTACAATTTAGTAATTTTCTACAATTTGTACAATTTTGTGCAATTTTTTACATTTTGGCGAGATGTAGTGAGATGAGGTGAGGTCCGAGGATTCGCCAAAATATTACCCGGCATTTGCTTTTTGGTGGGGGGAAACCTCGGAAAACCCCAACCAGGTAATCAAATCAAAGGGCGGTAATCAAATCAAAGGGGTTGATGCCAAGGACTCGCCATAGATTCGCCATAGACCATCCGGCTTCAGTCCCACGGTATATCATATCATATCATATCATATCATATCATATCATATCATATCATATCATATCATATCATATCATATATCATATCATATCATATCATATACCGGTATCATATCATATATCATATCATATCATATCATATCATATCATATCATATCATATCATATCATATCATATCATATCATATCATATCATATCATATCATATCATATCATATCATATCATATCATATCATATCATATCATATCGCTAACACTGGTTTATGAATACGGAAAACATTAGTTCGCTGATCATCCACCGGAAGCCCGCGCTAAGAATGTCTATGAATATGGTCCAATAATACTAGTAATAACTGAGTGAAAAAAGAGACGATGTTGAAATTGGTGGATTGATATTAACTTATTATTAGCAGTATAATTAGTACAGATCATGTTGATATAGTAACCAAGATAAGATAGAAAAAATATACTTAGGATAGAAATAAACTCGTTTTACAATGCATGGTACATAATATAAATACAGGGAAGTCTGTCATATACATTTTTTAATTCTGGATCTGAAAATTTCTTTGCTTAAAGTAGTCAATTCCGGATGAAATTTTATTATCGAATTATACAGACGTGGACCATAATTTGTACTGTGTAGTAAAGCAGCAGATGTGAAACATTTAGGTTCAACTAATTTAAGAATTTCATTTCGTCTTGTATTATGATCATGTGGCTGAGCTACAAATTTCATTCTATTTTTATGATAGAATTTCAATAAAGAGTAAATGATAGAAAAGTTTTAATTAAGGATGAAGAAATAAACATGAGTATATTTCAAAGGTACAGTTATTGAAACTACAGTATTGGCAAACAAAGAAACAAATTTTAGGGAGGTAATAAAAACAAGTGCTAGGGAAGTGATAGAAATTGTAGAATACTCGTAAGCAGGCATGATTGGTTGAAACACGTTGTTCCGTACCGTTTTATTGATCAAAAGTATGACGTGTAGAAGTGCAATAATTAGACATCGGATTTTTAGGCACTAAAAATTGCAGTTTTAGGCGCCTAAAATAAGCTCAAAATTTGTAAAATTAGGCTCTATTTTAATGAAAATAGTCATTTTAGGCACATCAAGGTATCATACTTATTTCTTTCACTGAAATTTTTAGTTATACACTAAAATACGCACAAAAAAGTATGTTTAAACATTAAAAAGAATACTATATTATATTTATAAACAGAGCTGCACAAATTTAATATATTGAAACTAATGAAATAATGATTATTGATATCAAGATTACTCATTTTAAGTTATTGAAATTCAGTTCCATGCTCAGACTTTATTATAATTATCTGCACAGTACACCACCAGAATTTTTTCTAAATTCTCCACAGTTAACCTTTGCCTTTTGTCACTGAGAATCATTTTGAAAGCAGAAAAACTTCTTTCAACCGAAACTGATGTGAGAGGCGCAATTTTAAATTAGGTACAATAGAAACATCAATACTTACTGGAACATTTACACTTTCCCCCGATATCACTCTTGATACTTTTTCCAACAATGAAAATCTTACATTCTTATTTAATACGTTGTCCCACTTATTTTTAACTTTTTTCCCAGTTTCGCCCAAAGCAGAATGTATGTTCACTTGAGCTTCCTTTACTATTGCTATTTGGCTACAAAGAGATTGTTTTCCACGTTCTAATTGTTCAATGCTTGCAGGTATGAAAGAAAAGTTTGATGTTATGTAGGCAATATCGTTTTTCACTCATGAGTCATTCAGACAATCTTTCACTGCTTTCACACACGCTGCACTATCAGTTTCAGGTAATTTATCAATAACTGTGACCACTTCTTTAAAATACTTAGAATAATACACCACTGACTGAATCCAGGTTCCCCATCGTGTAACAACCGGCTGAGGTGGGAGTGGGATATCTGGAAAGTTCTCTCTGAATATTGAAATCCTGGATGGGGCTTTACAAAAACATTTTTTTGTGTTAGAAATAAACGAATTGACAAGAGGAAATTCATTCCGGATTGTTTCAGAAACCCTGTGAAGGCCATGTGCTAGACAGGTTACATGCGTGAGGTTAGGATAAAATGTTTTAAGAAGTGGAGCTGCAGCAACCATGTATGAGGCAGCATCAGTACAAAACAACAGAACTTTAGAATCGTCTATATTACCTGAGTATAAAGACTGTAGGCCTTTATTTACAAAATAAGCAATGGCTTGGCTATCACTTTCGAAAGTTCCTTAACACATACGAGGTGTGGAATCGAAGGTCCATCAGGACTAAGTTTTCCTACTACCATATTTGCTATATACCTATTCATAGGATCTGAGGTTTCATCCACAGAGACCCATATGTAAGAATCACCTATATCCTCCCGAATGGAAGCTAAAGTTTCATTGTATATTCTGTCTAAGTAATTTTTTCTTAGGGTCGACTCAGATGGGATATTTTGTTTGCAGTATTTTTGTAAAAACTGTCTTAAAACCGGATTTTCAATTGCATTCCAGGGAATGTTAGCAGCAACAAACGCTCTGGTTAAATCAACATAGAAATTGCTGCTGAGATTGGATGAAGTAGGCTGTGTTAGTAAAGTTTGTTGCAGTTGATTTTTCTGCTGAGCTTTAGCCTTATGAGCCGCTCCTTGCACATGCTGCTTTAGGTGGCACTTCTTTTCTTGCGAAATCTAAAAATGTAAAGTAAACTGAATTAAAATAAAATCCTAATTGTTGTATTGCCGTATTTCTATCACAAAGTTAATGGGTTCGAACAATCAAAATTTCAATGACCTGCAAATACTTTAACTATCGGAATTTAAAAGGTTAAAGTGTAGTGGTCTTAAAAAGAATTACTGTATACCTCAGGATATCTCAGTCAATGTATAAATATTATAGGCCTACTCATTAAAATGAATAGAATTTATATATTTCATATACTGTTACATACCTGTTTGCTACAAATCTTGCAGAATATTATTTTTCCCTCATAAGTGAATTCTGAATATTCTGTTAGCCATTGCCGGATCAATGTAGATTTTGCACTTATATTTTTCGGCATTATCGCGTTAAACTTCACAGGAAAACGTCCTACCGCTCAAAACTTCTCAACACAAATAAGGTGAGGGAAAGAGCAACTGTTAACGAGCATTCAAATGAACCGTTGTTATTGAGATTCAATTGGACAAAAATACAAAGTTCCACTTATTGTTGCATTTCCTGGTAGTGTTAACACTAGGAGGGCCATTCTTTTAAATATTTTGTAACGGTTTACCCTACTAATTCGCAGTTTTACGACTTTCCATAAATATTTCAAAAACACTCTTTCTCCAAAAATTGTGATTTTATGACACTCTGAAGGGCAGTACAGCTAATCGGTTTCAGACCGAAAACGGTCATTTTTATAGTATAGTATATCTCTGAATCGGTAGCAGCACATGTTGTGATTGTTGCCTGCTTCAAAACTAAGGTTGGTTCTTTGTCGGCATTTATGCCTCCAAACATGTTAAATTCGGTGAAATCTATTGCGAGTGTGGTGAGATTCAAAACATTTTGTTTCCTTTATCAATGGTTTCATGGCCGGTGTGAAGCAAACTTTCCACTTTTTAAATGCCTTAAATTTCGCAGTGAATGCATGTATAAATTATAAAAAGTAAGAGTAAAATGCGAAACTTTACAGTGAGTTAGGCATTTTTAGGCGAATATTAACCAATTAGGCTCTAATAACCGTTTTAGGGCATTTTAGGGCACTGTACAACTGTTTGAATACCTTTCAATTTCCATGAAACACAAATATTAATAATTATTTTTACTTTTCTCCTAAAGAAACAAAATAGGCATTTGCCCTAGAATCCGATGTCTGGTAATAATCGTGTAAAAATTTAATTCTTGGATATGTAAGCACAAACGAACAAAATGGTAGAGGGCTTTTCAATTCGCGCTATGCTAAGAATTGTCCCTTGATAGAACTATGATTGAACACCTTCCAACCTGTATTCTTCCTCGAGGTTAATTTTATTCGTTCATTACCAGTCCCCAGTCTTAATATAAGTGTCATAATTCAAGAGTAATATTAGCGTTTGATGAAATCTTATTGTATTGGGGTCGAGTCATACTATTGTAAGATATATATTCTTAAAGAATAAATGACTGAGGTCAAAGGCCATAATGACATGTTGGAATTTTTTTTTTCATGAACTTAAGGAAATAGAGACAGTAACTATATTAGTGAAAAAATTAAATAGAAATTATTAAACTTGTTACACTTACTTGTATATTTATAACAGTGGGAAAAGAAGAATTTCTTTGTGAATGCTTGAGTGATGTCTTGCCTTACTGTTCGATTGAATGATATCTTTCCTTACTGTTCGAATTCATAATTTAGTCCATCGGAACGAATTTCAAGAGCTGCCTAATAATCTGGTACGTGACTGTATTATCGATATTTGATTTACTTTCATATCATACCAAAATTGTTAAAAAGTCCGCTATAACATGGTTTAAAAATCCATTGAATTGAATTGAATTGAAAGAGGAGAATTGGGAGGAGAAATTAAAAAGGTACGCAAAACGCGTCCTTGCAAGAGGTTCGGGGCTGTAAGAAACTAAATATGTGAGCTCCAAGCCTGTTGACCACTTGTCTCACTCCGGATTACGCTGCTCCACTGAAGGAGCTCTAGAAAATATTGAAGGGGAAAAACCGAAAATGAACGTGACCTCTTAAAATCCATTATGCCCAGTTCCGTTTAAATACTTAAGGGTGCTAATGGGTGAAATTTCTATTTTCTACATTTTTCAAGCCACGTTCGTGATTTTTTGTACACGTGTTCACGATGTGATAGATAATGATGTGGTGAAGTTTCATTTCTGTGAGTGAATTAGTTTCAGAGTTATTAACAAAAATATTTTGAAAAAGTTGCATATTTCAAAATGAAATATGTAGCTCAATTTTTGAGTAAACTGCCTTAAATGTTTTTTGCAAGACCAGTGACATATTTAGAAGAACATCACTCAATAATTTTCCTATATCTTTACTACGAAAAGGAGAAACAATCGAATCTTCCAATGTTAAAACGAACTAAGTCAAAATAATGCATTTTCACTTTTCTCCTGGTTTCAAAATGGTATATAAGTTCGGAAATATTAGAGATGTTTACCAGTTAAGGTAGTCAAAAAATGTGTTTAATGGACTCCTAATAATATAACAAAACAATACTTTGTTTACCAAATAAACTCAAAATGGCAATGTTTTTTTCTCTCTCCTGATAAGTTGTATTTTTTGGCTTAGTTCCTTTTAACATTGGAGGATTCAATTATAACCACTGTATACATAAAAATAAACATTTTCCATTGTCACTATAAGTATTTCATTTTCTATTTTAAAAAGTATTAATTTAATCATAAAACATATGATCTATTTTATTAGCCACAGTGTATAGAACATGCGGTAAAAATGTCATGTTCTTACCATCAAAATTGTAATAGTCTTTACACTTCGAGCCTGACAAAATGTGATGAAAAAATGCGATGAAACAGCTTGTAAAATGTGTATAGAATTATAATTCATGGGTGCAGCCATTTTTATATCGTCTAATTTTTATGCTTTCGAGCGCCGGAAAACATTTACTTATTTATTTACTGGGTTTTGAGGAACCCGGAGGTTCATTGCCGCCCTCACATAAGCCCACCATTGGTCCCTATCCTGAGCAAGATTAATCCAGTCTCTATCATCATATCCCACCTCCCTCAAATCCATTTTGTCCACACCTGTGGAGTAACGGTCAGCGCGTCTGGCCGCGAAACCAGGTGGCCCGGGTTCGAATCTCGGTCGGGGCAAGTTACCTGGTTGATGTTTTTTCCGGGGTTTTCCCTTAACCGAATACGAGCAAATGCTGGGTAACTTTCGGTGCTGAACCCCGGACTCATTTCACCGGCATTATCACCTTCATTTCATTCAGACGCTAAATAACCTAGATGTTGATACAGCGTCGTAAAATAACCTAATAAAATAAAAAAAATTCAAATCCATTTTAATATTATCTTTCCATCTACGTCTCGGGTCCACACCTGAGGAGTAACGGTTAGCAAGTCTTGCCGTGAAACCAGGTGGCCCGGGTTCGATTCCCGGTCGGGGCAAGTTACCTGGTTGAGGTTTTTTCCGGGGTTTTCCCTCAACCCAATATGAGCAAATGCTGGGTAACTTTCGGTGTTGGACCCCGGACTCATTTCACCGGCATTATCACCTTCATTTCATTCAGACGCTAAATAACCTAGATGTTGATACAGCGTCGTAAAATAACCTAATAAAATAAAAAAAAATTCAAATCCATTTTAATATTATCTTTCCATCTACGTCTCGGGTCCACACCTGAGGAGTAACGGTTAGCAAGTCTTGCCGTGAAACCAGGTGGCCCGGGTTCGATTCCCGGTCGGGGCAAGTTACCTGGTTGAGGTTTTTTCCGGGGTTTTCCCTCAACCCAATATGAGCAAATGCTGGGTAACTTTCGGTGTTGGACCCCGGACTCATTTCACTGGCATTATCACCTTCATCTCATTCAGACGCTAAATAACCTAAGCTGTTGATAAAGCGTCGTAAAATAACCTACTAAAAAATCTACGTCTCGGTCACCCTAAAGGTCTTTTTCCCTCCGACCTCCCAACTAACACTCTATATGCATTTCTGAATTCGCCCATGCGTCCTACATGCCCTGGCCATGTCAAACGTCTGGATTTAATGTTCCTGCTTATGTCAGATGAAGAATACAATACGTGCAAATAAAATATTTATTTACCTAAGAATCCTAGCCCTATTAATTAAATTCAGGGACTGGTTCTAAAGGCCCATCATCGATTTTTTTAGTAGGAAAAAGTGGTTAAGATTTTGGACATCCTTTTCTGAATGTCTGGGTTCACAACCCGCGCATCTGCAGTGCATAAGATCATTGCACCCTGATACAAAAGAAGTTTTTAATTTGTAATTTAAAGAAGGGGATGTTAGTAATTCATGTCATAATTAATTATTTTACGTATATTAGGAACATGGCGGATGGAGAAGAGAAGGAAGGGGAGTCTGAATGAAAATTGTATTTCTTGTACCAAAAAAGAAATAAAGTACGCAAGACGCAGAAGACACAATGAGCATTAGCATACAACTAATCATTAATTCATTGAGTTGTAGATTACTCATTCCAGTGTTATTTGTGTTCTGGACAACACCAGGGCAATTAAATCGCTGGAAGAACAAAGCTTTGTGATCCCAATGATGTTTGATATCGCCCTTACAAGAAGCGGATATGGGATTTCTGCCTTATTTACTCATCGTCACGTCTTGATGCGGTCCTGTGTAGGCTACTACAGGTTGTATGGCTTTTGTTTCCGTTTTATGTGATCCTTGAGAAAGCTTGTTTTAATTGAAGGATTGTGTTTTTAGACTCCAAATGCGGGGTTAAAGGACGTGTTTAATAATACGCTTCAAGAATAACTATCAGATATCCGGGAAATCACCCTCTGCAGGTTGCTCTGGCAACCATAACTAAGTGTAACATTGTGCTCGACTTTGTTCAAATGACAGTTGCTGCATCTCTTCTCTTGTTGATAATAAAACCTTGGTAAATTTGCCAATACATGTATTTGTTTCGCAATTAATTAATTCTGAGGTCATCATATTCATATACGAAAATGTTGACGCTGCGAAAAAATCGACATTATCGCTGAAGCACACGTTTTTATCATCACTGATATAGAAAAGCGGTTTTAAGTATTCTTTTTGTCTATGTACAGCGAATTTTCGTGTATTTGGATTTTGTTCATATTCAGTTTTCACGAATCGCTTTATCAAAGAGTAATGCATGTGAAATGTAATCATTTTAGTAGAAAAACTAACGATTTTTTTTTTTTCAAATTAGAATTTCACTTTATAAAGTTGTTACGCAATATTGGGCCAATATTTTTGCTATACCTGTCGCCCCCAGTGGTCTAGGGATGAAGTGCTCTCTTCTAGACCCTAGGACTGCGGGTTCAAACCCGACTAGGGTCGCAAGTCCTTCGGAGGGACTTTTAAGCCGTGTGTCCCGTGTTGGAGTTTTCCAGTACGTTAAAGACCTCCAAGCTTAAATTGGAGCGTATGGACCAAATTTCTTCTCCCACTCATCCTAGTAATACCTTAATTGCATACTAGATGACGATTGAGGCGATGAGCTTATCACTTATCCCTCTGTCCCTGTCGACAAATAAGTATAACTAAATTTTTCTTTATAGGTACTTAAACCTCCGTCAGGGGGGGTACCTATGTTACGGCATCGGAATAAATAAATAGATAAATAGATTATTAAACAAATAAATAATTAAATGAATAAATAAATAATTAAATAAATAAATTATGGAATAAGTAAATGAATAAATACATAAATAAATAAATAAATTATTAAATAAATACATTATTAAACAAATAAATAAATAAAGTAATTAATAATTTAATAAATAAATACACAAATAGATAAATTATTCAATAAATGCACAAATAGATTTATTATTCAATAAGTAAATAAATAAATAATTGAATAAGTAAATGAATAAATAAATAAATAAATTATTAAATAAATAAATAAATAGTTAATTAAATAAATAAATAATTAATTAAATAAATAAATTGATTATTAAACAAATAAATAATTAAATGAATAAATGAATAATTAGATAAATAAATTATGGAATAAGTGAATGAATAAATAGATAAATAAATTATTAAATAAATAAATAATTAAATAAATAAATTGATTATTAAACAAATAAATAATTAAATGAATAAATAAATAATTATATAAATAAATTATGGAATAAGTAAATGAATAAATAGATAACTAAATAAATTATTAAATAAATACATTACTAAACAAATAAATCAATTTAGTCCTTTGCAGATATAATATTGTAAACTTAAATTCAATATGACGACTGGTTACACAGGTTTCATGATGCTACTACACGAGTCGTAATAAAATCTTAGAAAATTGTATTTCATGCGAAATATTGTACAACATCTCCAAAAATAACTTAATTCCCGTAAAATTTCGTACAGAAAGCTAAAAAGTGCAAAATTTCGTAGAAAGAAAGTTATGTTATTGAATTTGGCGAGAATAGAATACATTTAAAATAAATTACTTTTCTTACTCTACATCAAAGGAACAAATTTTCTACCTTAAAAAGGATTCTCACCAAAATCCATTCACGAAATTCCAAGGCCCCTGCCTACAACTATACATACAAGCATATAAAACTTGAGTACCACTCTTGCTTGAATAAACAAAGAAACCGCAAACCGGAATCGAGTTGCGGACTTGCCACCTTGTTGCTCTATCAACAAGTGTATTACAATAATGACAATGATGACTAATGCAAAATAAGGTCTGATTGCCCGCCACAGTCCTGGCGGCTCAACCGGCTCACTGATTTCAAACAAAGAGTTCTATCTCGAGATGAGATGTTATTTCCGTCCAGCTCACGTTAGTACAAAATGCATATAGCTACACTTTTTTTTAACCTGAAATCTCTGATTGGTTTGAACAGAACGCTGCAATGGTTTCGCTACCTTGAGGGTTTTCTGGTCCATTGCTGACGCGTGGCGCCTTGAGTTTATCTACAGGATGATCCGAGTTTTTGATCTCCTCTTACAGATCTTATGATTGCTTCTTGAACAGACCAGTCTTACCTTGTAGCCATTACTGATTTATTAATTACCTTGCATGTCTACTACTTTGATTTACCGAACCGAAGATGAATTTCTGAGGATTAAAAATAGCGTTATCTGTATAAACGAAGTTAGCTGACAAATGGCCTCATCACATTACTTATCTTTGTAAGAGACTTTGTAAAACAATTTATAAATTCGTTAATCTTCGATGCTAATTACCCATTAGAGTTCTACGAAATGTATATTTGGCCATTTTTCAGCCATATTATTCAATATGGCATTATTGTTTGGGATGGCAGTACAAAAATTAATCTTAATATATTAAATTTACTACAAAAATGAATAATTAAAATTTGTTTGAAGAAACGTTTTGATTATCCAACTAAATTAATTTATTCTGAATTTAATGTATTTAATATTGAAAAAATTTATAAATATACTCTGTTAAAATTTTATCATAAAAATAGTAATAAGTTTATATTACAAGCACAATCATGACACAAGACGAAATAATAATTCAACATTAGTAGAACCTAAATGTTTCACATCTGCTGGTCTAAAGCATAGCATAGCTAAATCACACCCAGAACTTCTAACATGTAACCCACTAACATATAACAAGAAAATTAGAAACTTGTCAATGTCTTAAATTTGATTAAATAAATTTATAGCCTATGTGTATGAATTGTAATCTGGTGTATTATTCTGTTATTATATGTTCTGTTCTGTATAATTATACACATTTATACTTGACCATGTTATAGCATCTTTCCATGCATTTTAAATTTGAAATTATTTGAATTTATGATATTTACGATTCACAAGACCATGAAAGTAATTTTAATATTAAGTCTGTTTATTTTTTTACAACTATGTGAATAATTACTGTACGTGTTCTCAATATTTGCCAACTTGCTGCTGTGAATAATATAGCATATATAATATAAAATACTACAGAAATGTATTGTCCGTCACTCTCAAGATGTTTTGAGATTATCCACTACCTCTTACACTCCCAGTGAACATCGTATTCGTGCCTATCATTAAGACGTTCTGGATTCAATTAAATAGAAAATAATTGTAAAAATGTTTGCTAACAGAGTTGTTAAAAGATTAGGAAATGTTAATAAATATTAGATTTCTGTAATTAACCCAAAATAGAAACAATTTTTCCCCCTGCATGTGTGTATTAAATGTTGATTTCTGTTCTATGGTCCTCGTCAAAACATAAAAAGACTCTCCGAGTGTAAAAAAGCAATGGGAACTTGATTTCGACTTCTTATTTTTATTTTTTATTTTATTGGGTTATTTTACGACGCTGTATCAACATCTCAGGTTATTTAGCGTTTGAGTGAAATGAAGGTGATAATGCCGGTGATATGAGTCCGGGGTCCAGCACCAAAGTTACCCAGCATTTGGTCGTATTGGGTTGAGGGAAAACCCCGGAAAAGACCTCAACCAGATAACTTGCCCCGACCGGGATTCGAACCCGGGTCACCTGGTTTCGCGGCCAGACGCGCTGATCGTTACTCCACAGGACGACTTCCTTTTGTAGATGTCAAGAATCCATGACAGCTTACATCTCTGCTTGACAAGTGTGAAGAGAATAATTTCGAGGGAAAAATTGTTCCGGAGCCGGGTATCGAACCCGGGACCTTTGGTTTAACGTACCAACGCTCTACCACTGAGCTACCCGGGAACTCTAACCAACACCGATCCAATTTTTCCCTCTATATCCACAGACCTCAAAGTGGGCTGACAACCGTCAAGCAACCAACTTCGAGTGCACACTAACTCCGTGTGACTTAAATTGTGTTTTTTTTTCTGTTAACGAACAGTGACGTGTATTATGCAAATCAAGATTTCAGGTATAACTCCCTGTAAAGTTGATTTGAATAATTTCGAGGGAAAAATTGTTCCGGAGCCGGGTATCGAACCCGGGACCTTTGGTTTAAGTTGATTTGAATAATTTCGAGGGAAAAATTGTTCCGGAGCCGGGTATCGAACCCGGGACCTTTGGTTTAAATAATTTCGAGGGAAAAATTGTTCCGGAGCCGGGTATCGAACCCGGGACCATTGGTTTAATAATTTCGAGGAAAAATTGTTCCGGAGCCGGGTATCGAACCCGGGACCTTTACAGGGAGTTATACCTGAAATCTTGATTTGCATAATACACGTCACTGTTCGTTAACAGAAAAAAAACCACAATTTAAGTCACACGGAGTTAGTGTGCACTCGAAGTTGGTTGCTTGACGGTTGTCAGCCCACTTTGAGGTCTGTGGATATAGAGGGAAAAATTGGATCGGTGTCGGTAAGAGTTCCCGGGTAGCTCAGTGGTAGAGCGTTGGTACGTTAAACCAAAGGTCCCGGGTTCGATACCCGGCTCCGGAACAATTTTTCCCTCGAAATTATTCAAATCAACTTTACAGGGAGTTATACCTGAAATCTTGATTTGCAAGTGTGAAGAGGTTTACAGAGAATTTTCCAAACGGCACTGCTAGCGCATTGGGCTTATAAGCCAGGGGGCCGGGTTCAAACCCACCCATTTTTATTAGAGTCAATACTAACTGACGAATTGGTTCGGCCGCCTAAATTGAGACTACTTATCCTGCCTGTGGGTTTCCTGTGGCTTTTATAAGGCGTTGAAACAAATGTCGGGATGAGCCCTTGAAGAAATGGGCTGTTACCCACGAGAATTAATGTAGAATTTTCAAATTCTGTCGTTCACTTATCTTCGGCTGACAACGGGGCTTTGGCAAAACGGAGCTTCCTACACACTGGAAGGCGTCGGGGACTTGGTCTTGGCGATGCTGCTTCTATAACTCTGCAAATTTTTAATTACCAGCCGAGAGAGAAGAAAAGGCTGGGAAGACCATTATAAAACGTTTGACAAGACTACTTTCGTTCGCCAGCCGTAACAAAAAATTTGGTCCAAATTTCGTGAACGATTACGATGGTGATGTGTAGCAATAACTGCACCCAGGTGCCCTTGAATAATATTAGCCTACGTGTACGAAGCACCATCACTCAGCAGAATTGGTTCACGCAATTGGATGTCAGAAGAGGTACTCGCAGATAGACGTACTAATGCTTATTCCGTTTTCCCCAGTCTAAAAAACAGCTTTTATTACTGAGGAACGTCCCATATGATAGCGATTGTGGTGAAGAATGACAGCTCCTGCATGCGTGAATATAGGCTGCCAAGCGATGCTCGAGCGGTTTTTATGTCGTTTTCCGTGAGAAAATAGTTCCCACAGTCTGATATAACGGGGACTGTATTCCACGAAATTGGTCTGTGTCTGTACTGCAGTACAGAAACAGTTTTATTCTCGTAGTAGAAACATGCATAAACATAATCAAATAATTGTAATTTGCTTATTATCTATCGGTTGATTCAAACATATAGGATTTTACAAGCATTTTGAGAGATAATGCAGTCTATAATAAAGTGGAGGGTTAGATTCACAGCAGGGATTAATGTTGTCCAGTGGCGAAGCTCTGAAAGAGGTTTAGCCTACCCAAAAAAATTGTATTATTATTTCTAATAACAGTAGTCCTGTAAGTTCACAATAACGATGTATAGCAACATTTGGTTTCACTCCGATCCTTACATAATATATATATATATATATATATATATATATATATATATATATATATATATATATATATATTAACTTCACTGTTAGCAGTCATTCCAGTATGTAGAGTTCAGTGCGAGGCTTGTGTCAGAAGCCTCTAAAGGTAGGCCTACGACCAACATTTGACATATTAGAAATACAGTCAACTCCGGATATAGTTAACTTCTGCGAATTTGCATATTTCATTCACTGTATCTGAGGTTCACTAAATCCGAAGTGTCTCTCCCCTAACCTTAAATGACAAGAATGAATGAAATTGTGAACAAGAAAATAAAATACTATACAGTAATTAAAATATTTCATTTTTGTGGAATGAATTGCACTATATATGTTACTCACAGTTAATTTACTTAAACTATGCTGTCGATCCACGTCCGCTTGCGAAAGACCACGTTCAGTATCACTTATAATATTCGCCTTATCTTCCAAAGAAAACACTTTACGCTTCGACATTTTTATACAGTACATTCATTGTCCGAACTAGAAACAGATTGATTAGGTAGAAATGACGAACGCTGTTATGGTGTGACTGAGTACTCAGCCTTGGAATTTCCCGGGTCACTTAATGGAAACTGGGAGAGGGTTGATGGAGTTTGAAAGCCATCGGAATCTTGCCTTCAGTTATGCTCTGAACATAATGTCCGTCCCCTTTTAATAAAAGGCAATTTCATTTTCCGTTGTTTCGATGCTATCCGTCATAATGGCAATATTTCTGAGAAGAAAATGCAACCCTTTGACGGTGGAGGATTAGAAATAACAGTAGAGTGCCTGAGAATAGAATAGAATGGAGTGAGGCAAGGTCGTCATGCGTTGCCTGGATTTACAGTGCAGCTCATTGTGTAGGAATCACAATTCCTTTGTCCTTTGACTAGAGGAGTAAGAAACTTAGAATGTTGTTCTCAACACATTCTTTCAATTTTATACAAGAAGGTCTGACTTCAAATAAGAATTTGTCAGGATACAACTCTTGTAACTTCAATTTTTAATGTTCGCTACAGACGTGGACAAATTATTAGCCTAAAACGTTTTTCTTGGAAACATAATATAATTCGTCATATCAACTACCAGTATAATTCACAGAGTCTCTATTGTAGCAAATCTGATTGTTTACATCTTCTGGTATATTTTTCCAATGGTTAAGTATAGTTTGTCTGGCTGTGTTGGTATTACTGGTGTTTTAATTATATACTGCAGAATATATTCAACAGTCTGTTCTCCCATGGCCTGCAAGAAGACCGGACATGAACGAAATTGAAAATCTGTTATCTATACCGAAGAAGAAAGTGAAGAAAAGAGAGGCTTGCAACAAAACATGGGCACATTTTAGCACTGTCTGATATCTGGCTAAATGACGCTGACATTCAAAGAAAGTGTCAAACTTTGGCTTCCAGCATCCCTGACGAAATCAACGTGTTAATAAAGAATAAGGGATCGTTCACAAAATATTAGTAACCTCTAGACTCAATTTTCTGTTGATTATTTCTGTGCAAAAAACATTTTTGTTCATTATTTCTGCCGATAAATACAGCTTTGTTGCACATATAATCAATTTAGTCTAATATTTTGTCCACGTCTGTATAACCGAAGCGAGGGTTCACTATAAACGGAAATATTAATGTACTTCTAAATGTATGCGGGTCAGGACCAACGATTTAGGTTCACTGTAGTCAAATGTTCACTATAACCGAGTTCACTATATCCAGAGTTGGCTATGAAAAACATACAAATAAACAATTCCTAAAAATTTCAACTCTCTAGACTAAATAGAAACTAAGGAAAGATTCCTTTTGTACCTAAAACTAAAGTCACTTAAGATGAGCTTTATAATAAGACATATTTACATATATTATGCTCCCTCCTCAGAGAAACGAAAAATTAGTGTGGATACAATTTTAATATAGTCATATTTCTGCAGTCCTGGGAAAAGTGACATAAGTCAGTTTCCGCAAACCTTTTTTTGATAATTTATTGACAACTTACACTGGTTTATGTCGATGTGATTTTTTTCTGTATGAATTATTGTAATGGGAGGAATACCTACGTATTATTTTTCCAAGCGAACAGATGTTCCGTAAGTTATCAATAAATTATCAAAAAAGATTTGTGGCAACTGACTTGTGTCATTTTTCCCGAGCACTACAGATTTGATATACCATTTTAAAGAGGAAAACCAAATAATATATTGGAAAAATAGGAAATTAATAAAAATGTTCACGAAAAATCTAAATCCGTTCCCCCTTAAAGACTCTTTTTAAGTTTACAAGATTTTTAGAATACACTTACAAAGCAGAATTGTTACATTTCATCGTTATGAACCTTAAAGAATTATGACCTTTTTTTTTTCTTTCTTGTCCTCAGTAATGAGATATTTATACCACCGGTCGACCTGGTTGGCGAGTCGGTATAGCGCTGGCCTTCTATGTCCAAGGTTGCGGGTTAGATCCCTGGCCAGGTCGATGGCATTTAAGTGTGCTTAAATGCGACAGGCTCATGTCAGTAGATTTACTGGCATGTAAAAGAACTCCTGCGGGACAAAATTCCGGCACATCCGGCGACGCTGATATAACCTGTGCAGTTGCGAGCGTCGTTAAATAAAACATAACATTTTAACATTTATACCACCGCTAGTTATTCTGGACTATCGGTCATATGTCCAGCTTCGTCCAAGTCCACACACAAAAAAAGAGGGAGGGAGAGGGAGAGAGAGAGAGAGAGAGAGAGAGAGAGAGAGAGAGAGAGACTGACTCTCTTTGGTTCCATACATGAAATAGGAGATTTCTGTTTGTCGGAAATCTAACCCGGATCTTCTGGAACTGAGGACGGTTTCGCTTTATCCTGTTGAAATCCGCCGCGTAAAATTTGAAGAACCTGCATGACAAGTGGAGGGCATCTTTGCTTGGTAGGGGCCGATGGCTTCTGGTGCTTCGGTGGATGATTATGACGAATGTTGTGGAGGGGAACAATGTTAATGATATTACTGACAAGAAACCGGCATCAGAATTAAAATGCGGTTTGGCCACGGCGGTCGACAATCCTTGCATCCGGAAACGATGACGCTCGAAGATAAAGCAGTCATTAAAATGGCCACACCCTTCCCCTCTTCTTCTGTACGCAGTTTTTGACGTAGGTATCACTAGACTGTCATATGTTCGTGATCGGTGTACCACGTTTGGGTCGTAATAACCTAAACATATAACATTTAGGACAATTCGTGCATTACGTTTGGGACTAGGATGCTCGACTTCTTACCTGCCGTTTGGGTCTCTTACAGTAACATTTTCCCTCTCAATTCATACAGACTTGGGACTGCCAGGAAAAAGATAATTCCGATATGATAAAAAATGTTGCTATATTTACGCTTTAAATACTTTAAAATGACTTAAAATTAAAATGACTTTCGTCATTCTGTCAGTTTCGTTCCTTCGTCAGCCTGTTAACTAACATTTTTTTTTTTTAAATACTGCAATAGAGACAGTTTTCCTTCTCTTTATTTTGTATACTTTTTAAATAGTTGAACATGCATGTATTTTCAGAGTGTTCTCGACTATTGCAACAGATGGCACGAGTGTGAGTGTCTTTTCGGCGTGTTCCCGAGTAAAAGATGCAACAGATGACCAGCGTGTACGCCGCATTTATTGATTTTTTGCAGGGCTTGGTATGGAGATTTTAATTTCAAAGCAACACACATTAAAACACAGAAAATGAATTCAATTCATTAGAATATTAAAAATTAACATGAACAGAATTTATTTTATTTTAAGTACAAGTTGTTGATTGTGCAATTTGTGAAATTTATCTGGGGAATGGCTCCCAGTGGAATGTTTGAAGTTGGGTTAATATTTGAGTGATTAGATCAATGTCACTTTTAAACTTGCGTCTGCCATTTTGATCAGACAATAATAATAATAATAATAATAATAATAATAATAATAATAATAATAATATGGGAAATGCCTGTTATTATTCGGTTGAGAAGCTTTTATCATCCAGTCTGCTCTCAAAAAAGCTGAAAATTAGAATTTATAAAACAGTTATATTACCGGTTGTTCTTTATAGTTGTGAAACTTGGACTCTCACTTTGAGAGAGGAACAGAGTTTAAGGGTATTTGAGAATAAGGTGCTTAGGAAAATATTTGGGGCTAAGAGGGATGAAGTTACAGGAGATTGGAGAAAGTTACACAACACAGAACTGCACGCATTGTATTCTTCACCTGATATAATTAGGAACATTAAATCGAGACGCTTGAGATGGGCAGGACATGTAGCACGTATGAGCGAATCCAGAAATGCATATAGAATGTTAGTTGGGAGACCAGAGGGAAAAAGACCTTTGCGGAGGCCGAGACTTAGATGGAAGGATAATATTAAAATGGATTTGAGGGAGGTGGGATGTGGTTGTAGAGACTGGATTAATCTTGCTCATGATAGGGACCGATGGCGGGCTTATGTGAGGGCGGCAATGAACCTCTGGGTTCCTTAAGTGCCATAAGTATATAATAATAATAATAATAATAATAATAATAATAATAATAATAATAATAATAATACTAATAATAATAATAATAATAATAATAAAAATGGTGAGCTAGAACTGCTTGCATACAGGTCAGGACGTTTATTGCTGTGAGCTGAGTGATTGTTTGGCACCCTGTGGCCCGGCTTCTTCAGTTGAGTGGGCATGGCAAGCAGGTGTCGCCTCTCTTGCTTACTTGAACGTAACGATCGGTCGGTCGTCACACTTGGCCTGGCTAGGAGCGCGTGCCACTGCTTCGAAACCCGACAGTGGCACGTCCTCACAGGTGCACAGAGAGATTCAATTTAGGAACGCTTTAATCCGTTTGTCACGTAACTATTCTAGGCTTGCTTGTGGTCGCAAGAGTGGGAGGAGTCGTTTCTCTCGTCTTGCTAACAACATGAAACGATTTGTTTTTCGATGTGCGGCATCGATCCATTTATTTAATTTTGCCTTATTAATTAATGAGGGTAGTTAAACGAAATAAACACAGAAAACAAAACTAGCTCTGTTGTTCTTGCAGATAATCATGGAACTATTTCATCCAGCTGTGTGGTTCAAGTCCGTAGTAATTATTAGACAATGGATGCGGGATGACTTATCGTTGAATGTAGGTGCACATTTACTATATGTTACATTTGTTTCATTCAGACCATTGGCTGAACAGATTTTAAACGTAAACAGACGACGTCAACATGCTACTGTATCTTCGTACAGTTAGAAGGAAAAGAAAAATAACGTACTGTAGTACATACCTTGCAAGGTTCAGTCCTCGTCATCATTGATGCAATTACCAGCGTTGCAGTAAACGACGATATATTCTCGTAAGTTGCCGAAGCTGAATCGTCTTCGCCTATCGCTTAAACAGGTTTTGTATCGAGAGAATTTCTGAAGAAAACCTCTAAAATGGGGCTCACTCAATTTCCTTAGAGGAATATTTGTACTCAGCTTCATGTTGCACGTGTCGTTAGACCCGCACAACTAAATGATGAAGATGATGATGATGATGATGATGATGGTTCCTCAAATTTCATTTCAACGCATTGCCTGTGCGATGTACTATTGCAGTGTTTCTCTGTAGCCTGAGTTTTTCTGCTTTTATTTCAATTTTACATACATTACACACGATATTGTCTTCATTAATACATAAAATGTCACTCTCATACTTCTTAATTGCATTTCGTATCACTGAGCGAATTTAACGTTTTGCCATTATCAATGAATCAGCACAACATATTCAACGCGTACTAAATACTTGAGCAGGATAACACAACTGCACACATTGCGTTGCAATGTTACAATGAACAGATCGGGGTTCATTCGTTTTGTACGCTGCTGTACTCGCCAGGTACACAAAAGACGGACGGCGCGGCACGTGCCATATACTCTGATACGAAACAACTTCACTTTTCCTTAAGTCATCCCGCATACACTGTCTAGTAATTATACTTCATTCGCTTCGTTTAAATGGTAGCAAGTGACAAGAGATTGAGCTCAAATGTTCGGAAAAATTCTCACTGCAATTACAACCAGACCTCATGCTTACTTGGAGGAGGGTGACTATATAAATGCTTGTAACAAAGATAGTAGAACGGATTTGGCATGGCTAAGATTGGGAGTATGGAAGGAGTCATAAAATTGTCACCGCATCTGTCCATTATGTGTCGCAAAGAAGTCATGGAAGCATATTCTAGCGCATTGTAAGAAAAAGAGCATCTTCGAATAAAATATGTACCATTCTCGATGCTAGGTGGAAATAGGTGTTCGCGTGCATGTCTTGACCTCACCGAGAATAGAGAATACCAACGATTATTCCTCTTCAAGGCGACACAGCTTAAGACATCAGCTGTTGTAGTTTATGATACGAAGTCAACGAAAGTATTAATAGGATATTGCTAACTATTGAATTATACACTTTTATGTCTGTTAATAAGTTAGGTTAAGGTATATGATATAATGTGTTTTGTATCTACCACTTACATATTAATCTAGGTTTTTTTTATGCAGAGTGGCTGCATTTTAATCGTAGGTGTGGGGAGGGGGCGCAACCTACAAAGTATGGCCTGCTTTGTTCATTCATTCATTCATTCATTCATTCATTCATTCATTCATTCATTCATTCATTCATTCATTTATTTTATTCCATAGATCTTACATGAGCAATGAAGCTTTAAGATGTGAAACAAGTCAAAATTTTACAATATTACAATTACAATTTTTACAAATTTTTACAGTTTTACAATTCAGTAATTTTCTACAGTTTTTACAATTTTGTGCAATTTTTTACAATATTTTGGCGGGATGTAGTGAGATGAGGTGAGGTCCGAGGATTCGCCAAAAGATTACCCGGCATTTGCCTTTTGGTTGGGGAAAACCTCGGAAAACCCCAACCAGGTAATCAAATCAAAAGGGGGGGGGTAATCAGATCAAAGGGGTTTCTCGCCATAGACCATCCGGCTTTAGTCCCACGGCTGGGGAAAACCTCGGTAGAAACCATTCAATAAGACCA
This sequence comes from Periplaneta americana, assembly GCF_040183065.1. Lineage (NCBI taxonomy): Eukaryota > Metazoa > Arthropoda > Insecta > Blattodea > Blattidae > Periplaneta > Periplaneta americana. The sequence goes on from NC_091122.1 coordinate 176,276,771, forward strand.
AAGGAGGATCCAACCCAAGCCCGAACGCAGCTCCGGATCAGCAGCCCAGCGAGTCTGCCGACTGAGCTACAGCGATGGCTCTACTAAAAATATACAATACATAGAAAAATATACAATGCATAGCACGTACGGTCAAAAGACCTGTGCTCTTGATTTAAGAACAAATTCTATTAGTCTGATACATTTGTAGTACAGTTATTGAATAAATCCACATGTATCCATCTATTATTCGCTTCGTAGGGATATCAAGGGAATATGCTATTATTAACATGTTAATGAACATCAAGTTAACGGTAATATGTTAGTACAAATTATAATAACAGTATTAATAACAATATTATTAGTCACTGATTAACTTTATAAATTCTTTACTCTGTTAATATGAGGAAATGATCTGGCTGATTGGTTTCGAAGTGATATTCTTCATTTTCTGAGGCCTAGTTAAGTTTCTTCGCTATCTTCTGGTTTCTTGTTGTGGTGGAGTGTGTTCATGATTATGTCGGAAAGGGTGTGTGTTTTGAAATTGAGTTGTGTTTTCAGGATGTGCTAGGGGTGTTTTTTTTGTATGTTTGTGAATTTCATATTGTTCTAGAATGTCAAGTTTCTGTTTCTTTTTTGGCTTAGCATGTTTAATCCAAGCATTTGGAGTAGAAACATTATTAAAATAACTAAAATATTAATATATAACACTTTAGTCAAAAGCATTTTATTGTATGTAGCCGAAGCTTGAACAAAAACAGAGCCTATAAACAGAGATGGATTATCTAAGGTGTTCGGCAAAAATTTTAAGAAGAGGGGGGAAAAAAATACCACGATAAGAGAGAAAATGGTTTTTGCCAAAGACAATGTTAAAGTAATAGAAGAAATGCAGCTAAGATGGTAGTGCATGTTATGAGAAGAGAAAATAGATTAAATAGAGAAGCTATAATTTGGAAACCAGAAGGAAGAAGGAAGAGAGATAGAACAACCCACATGGACAGAGGAAATGAAGAAGATTATGCAGGAAAGGAACCTGACTGGCTAGATCGAGAGAACTGGAGGAAAAAGGGGCAGGGCATAGTTGCGACCCACGGTCAGATAAAATGCAGCAGATAAAAAAAGGGTCCCTGTTTTGTGGGCATAATTGCACCCCGTTCCCATCAGGTAGAGAAAAGGGCATGGCATAGTTGCGCCCCAAAGAAATCAGGTAGCAGAAGGGACATGGCATAGTTGCGCCCCGATGAAATAGGTAGAGAAAAAGACATTAAGGAAACTCGAGCCTCGTGATCAGCCAACCTTATTGATTTCTTATTCGATTTAATATTCATTATCGATACCGTAAAAATGAACACCATGAAGTTTGCAGTATTTATTAACTGTTTTTCTACTGTTTATGCAGTGATTATCAATAGCCTACCGTTAAAATGAACACCATAAAGTTGGCAGTATTTTATTAACTGACATATTCAAATGAGTGAGCCGTTGGCATTTTATTAATGATTTTCACACCGTGTGTGGCGTATAGTGAGAATAATTTAAAATGAATGTTAAGTTTAGCGAAAAGGGTAAAGAGTTAATAATTCACAATGGTTCTAAGTTTCAATATTCGAAACCCTGTACCGCAAGTTAAGATATCGATGTACAAACAAACAATGCAGTTCATTTATTGTGAGATCGATAAAAAAAAGTGTTATTTTAAATAGCAAAATTGATCATATGCTAGGCCTACCTGATTTCAATGCAGTTATCACTGTAATATTTTTAAGTAATTTGTTTATATTATGACAATCACTTTCGTGTGTACTATACCGATCGGGGCGCAACTATGCCATGTCCCTTCTGCTACCTGATTTTTTCGGGGCGCAACTATGCCATGTCTCTTCTGCTACCTGATTTCTTCGGGGCGCAACTATGCCATGTCCCTTCTGCTACCTGATTTCTTCGGGGCGCAACTATGCCATGTCCCTTCTGCTACCTGATTTCTTCGGGGCGCAACTATGCCATGTCCCTTCTGCTACCTGATTTCTTCGGGGCGCAACTATGCCATGTCCCTTCTGCTACCTGATTTCTTCGGGGCGCAACTATGCCATGTCCCTTCTGCTACCTGATTTCTTCGGGGCGCAACTATGCCATGTCCCTTCTGCTACCTGATTTCTTCGGGGCGCAACTATGCCATGTCCCTTCTGCTACCTGATTTCTTCGGGGCGCAACTATGCCATGTCCCTTCTGCTACCTGATTTCTTCGGGGCGCAACTATGCCATGTCCCTTCTGCTACCTGATTTCTTCGGGGCGCAACTATGCCATGTCCCTTCTGCTACCTGATTTCTTCGGGGCGCAACTATGCCATGTCCCTTCTGCTACCTGATTTCTTCGGGGCGCAACTATGCCATGTCCCTTCTGCTACCTGATTTCTTCGGGGCGCAACTATGCCATGTCCCTTCTGCTACCTGATTTCTTCGGGGCGCAACTATGCCATGTCCCTTCTGCTACCTGATTTCTTCGGGGCGCAACTATGCCATGTCCCTTCTGCTACCTGATTTCTTCGGGGCGCAACTATGCCATGTCCCTTCTGCTACCTGATTTCTTCGGGGCGCAACTATGCCATGTCCCTTCTGCTACCTGATTTCTTCGGGGCGCAATTATGCCATGCCTAGGCCTCTCAATTGACCGCGGGGCGCAACTATGCCATACCGGGAAAAAGATA